>NW_005841924.1:1372899-1388709 GCF_000455745.1 Alligator sinensis
GACTGCTTGCTTTCTAATGACTCATCTACACATGGAGGTTTTTTTGTGGACAATGTGTGAGTGTGTGTGTGTACACTTATGTAAATGCCAAAAAGGTGAAATCATACAGATAGCATAATCCTATTTTTCTTTAAATCAGTGCTGAGATTTCATTTTTTTTAAAAAAAAGCCCCATGCAATATTCTCGGTCGGTATCCTAGGAAACACTGTCCCACTGCTGGGACCTATTCATTTTGCAATTTTTTTTGTAGCACATCATGGGAAGATCATTGGAATTCTGGGAATTGGGACTAAGCAGTATTTCACGAGACTTCTCCTGGTACCTCAAGATTAATCTATCAATACCCTTTTCCAGTCACTGGCAGCCAGCTTGGAATTCTGCCAGTCATCAATACACAGAGGTTGCTGTACCTCTATTTGCAGCTGCACAGCTGGGTGGCTTTGGGAGTCAGCTGCTTTGCTGCCACGGCAAGCTGGATAGTGAAATACTAATCTACTTGTGGATGGACTTTTCCTAGATCATCTTCTTTTAGTAGATCATTGCTTCTCGGCCAAAAAGGTAAAACTGACCAGCAAGACATGATAATGATGGAAATCTGGGATGACCAACCATGATGAAAAAGGTCACTTTCCTAGAAGTCTGAGTAGAATTCATTCCAGAGCTGCAGCAGCAAATTACCAAAACCAGAGTTTTCATTGAAAAGAGCAGAGAAATGTTTGGCTATTCCCAGCCAGAGTCTTGCCGTCCCTGGTGGTTTCCAGTCAGTTACTAATCAGTTTGGTGTTGATGGATTGACTTTCATGGCTGTTGTCAGTCAGGCATGCTCTGTTATGAAGGGGATGCTGATAGGCTGGCTCAGAAAGCTTGACAATTCATAGGAGATTATTGATAGAGTTGCATGACTGAAGTTCCCAATTTGTATTTGGGCCAGAGATGGATCCAAGTGCCTATACTTTACACCCCCACCCCCAATCTGATTTTCACTGTAGAAGTTCTACCAATAGCTATATTCGGTAGTTTGAAGAGTCTATGATGCCAGTATCTTTAGAAATTCAGGTCTTTTTTCTTCCCAGGTAATTTCTGCTTCCAGGACCATTATGAAAATTAATAGTGCTGTTTTTTGCCTTGTATTCCAGGGGACCCAAATGGGGAACAACTACCAGTATGCAAGCATTGAAATAGAAGGCATGTGATGTCCAGGCTAAGTGACTCCAGAAAAATGCAGAGCACACAGGAGAACAGACAAGTTAATCCAGTAGGGAAGCAATGACATGTTGGACAGCAGTGGGGGACACCCAGAGGCAGAAAAGTTCGTTTAAAGTTGGTCTAATAAAAGATATCAAATTCACCCAAGGAATCTTGTCTGCCTATATCCTTAGACCAACACAGCTACAACCTAAACCCCTTTAAAGTACCACCGCATTTACACAAATTTGTTCCAGATGAACGCAACCCCAAATATACTTGACACACTTAGTCAATTTACTAAACATGGCTAGATAATTTGGAGAAAAAGAATGAAAAGAACTGGATTATGGGGACACAAAGCATTTTCATCTGAAATCCAGTATTTAACATGTAATACAAGCACGTGTAATGCACACAGATACACACGTTTAGACAAGCCTTAATTTATAACCACAAGAGAAAGGATGGGAGGGTAAAGGAGTAAATCACATCATTGATGATTTCATATCCTGTTATCAAAAGGCTCTTATTAATTCTTCCCTTATAGCCATGTCTTCTATTCCAATTGAATTTTTTCCCTGTCTGCTCCTTTTTATTTCCTTCTCATCCTTCCCCAGGGCAATTCCTCTTCTTCCTTCTCCTTCCTTCTTATCCTAAAACTCACTTTCTCTCACTACCTCATCATCTCTCTATCTACAGTCCTTAACCTTCCATGTTCTTGTTCCATTATTTATTTTTATTATTGTAGTCAGCCAAAATCAGGGTACAATTGTGCAAACTTCAAATAAGAGGCAGCCCCTGTGTGAATTCCTTACAATCTAAACAGAAATGGGCAGAGAACAGAAAGAAGGGGAGGAAAGATGGAAATCTTGTGGAAATTCCACAGGTTTGGGTTCCATTTTCTTAAATATAATGTTTAAGATCAATTCTGCCTGTGGTTTATTGCCCCCTGAAGAGATTAAGTAGGTCCTCCCTTGAACAGCTCTGGGCTTACAGGTGCTGAGTTATGAGATGTCACTCAGGCAGATTCTCATTTATTGCCCCATCCCATGCTTACCATAACCACATCTCAGCCCCTAGACTATTATGGCAAAGGCTGATAAATGGTCTCCATACAGTATAAGCTTGTACCTAGAAATGAGTCAATGTGATCAGCTACTTCTGACTTTTGGATGCAAAAGGGCTCCTCTCAGACTGCAGCGGTGCACAAGATGGGCACATGACAAAAGAAACACATATGTATTAGCTTAGAACAAAGTGCTGTCTTTGGGTGAGCGAACCCAAATAACTTTTATGAACTTCGGCCCACCTGATGCACATATTGCAATAATAATCATTTTAACTTCTACAACACCTTGCAGCCAAATGGCTCAAGTCAGAGAAGTGCTATATCCTTGTAGAAGGACGGGGAGACTGAACAAAGGGCAGGTCCAGCATTGCCATTGGAGCTGTTGTGCCTCTCACCTACTTAGGAGCTGCTGGGGATCAGATCAACCTCAGCACTCAGGACTAACCCTCTGTTTCAGTGGTCCTTTCGACTGATGCAGTGATATATCAGCACTGTAGCACAAATTAATCTTCAACATGCCCCTCCCCATCTTTCCCATATAAGACCACTACCTACCTTGTCCATATGGTCCTGGGAGAGCCTGCTGTGAAAGCTGGAAAGGGGCTAATTCTCACTGGCAGGAATTCATCCAGGTTGAGGGCCATGGCCACTTTTCTCTGCAGAAGGGATGGCTTTCAGTTTTGCTAAAGGGAAAACAATGAAGCTTTGTAGCATCATTTAAAATAGGAGCTTAAGAGGACCTAGATCAGACAACAAAATCTGCTTAGGATAGCAAATGTGAAAACTATGCATCTATCAGTAAGAGACAGGACTGTAATTCTGTCAAGGCCAGGTGAAGGGCAGGTTAGGGACAGCATGGAGCAATCCAATTAGGTTACACTAGCTAGGGTAAAATTTACAATGGCTATCAATCCTCATGCTTTAAGGCATAAACTGAGTACTATCTGGGGTCAGAAAGAAATATTCCCCTCTGGTACACTCTCACACAATTGGCTGCATGTATTTCTTCCTCTGAATCATCATGTATTGGCCACTGTCAGAGACAGGATACGAGACTATATGGATCAGTGCTCTGTTCCGGTGCAGCAGTTCCTACGTTCTTCATTTTCTTTACAGTCTTCGCAGATTACCACCAAGTTATTTATACTGTAGCAGTCATTTCCTCAACAGATTGTATTAGTTTTCTAATTCTACAACTACCACGGACAGCAACTCAAATGATTCCAATAACTTATCCAAAGCAGTATATTATATTTTTATGGGGTCTTAGTGATTTACTAGATTTGGAAAACAAATCTCACACTTTAAACTTAATTACTTGTATTTTTAAATTATACATAAAAAATATTGCACGTTACCCAGCACTCAATACAACAATAGTGATAACATGAAGAAACAGCATCAATGATCTTTAAAAATGTAATTTAGGATTCAGCTTTGAATTTATTTTAAAGGAAAGATGTAAGTATTGTCTTCATGGCTGAGATTTATTAACACTCTGCCTTTCCATTATCCAAGCATCTTACTTGCCCTAGAGCACATCTGTAAAGCAAAGACAGTGAGAGACTGCATGAGTTTTCTATATCCATAAATTACTGATGTTGCTCTGAGCCACTCATCTATCAAGACAATTTTCCATAAGACCAGGACTAACCTGTAAAGTATTTGGCCTGGGAGAGGATATTGAACAATAATTAGTAAATGCATAGTTTTGAGACCCTATTTGTTTTACAGGAGATATTTTCATTCCTGACCTAAAACCCTTTGACACTGTCTGACAGAAGAGGGGGGAGCAAATCAAAGACCTAATAGCACTTCTGAGTAGTAAAACAAAGCTCTAGTTTAATATCTCCTAGGACTCCTCAGCACATGCTCCCTTATAAAGATACAACAGTTCATACCCCTGTGGCAAATAATGCGTGTGTGTAATTGCATGACTAATTGTATTCATTTTCTTAACTTGTAGAGTGAACCAGACACTAAACAACATTTCAACTAACAACATTACTTGTTTCCCATATTTTGCACATAGTATCTTAAACATAAGGATATATTACTTGTGTTTACTCAGAAACAGGACCATATCTAACACATTAAGTGCTTATTCTGTAATTTAAGTCCATGAAATAAAAGACAGATCAAGAAATCTACATAGCAAAACTCAGAAGACAGATTTAAAAAGAAACATGTTTGCCATCATAAAGCCCAGTTACTATATCTGAAAACTCCCGCTTCTACAGACAACTTAAAAATGAATATATGCTGAAAAAGAAGATAATACGATTAGGAACAGCATTTCAGCCATGGAGCTTTTTCAAGGATGTGAAAAATATAGAACATGACTTAGCTGAATAGGAAGTGGAAAAACAGTACTTGGGAGAGATAAAGAAAAAGAGAGAAGCATGAGCACTTAATGTCAATCTTTTGCTTATCCTAAGTAGAAGGTAAATATTATGCTTCTGTTACCTTTATAGTTGCAAAAAATAATGAAGCTTTGATTTACAGAAAATGTCTTTTTTCACTGCTGATTTGCATTTCTAAAATAGTTAAATGCACTGGCTTACCCCTGGGTTCTCTCCTGTATAATCTTTACAAAAATCATTGTTCAGGTTTGTTTTGTAAAATGGTGTTATTAAGATGAAACCACAGATCTTAACCACATTTTAATTGCATGAGACAGGGATTTTTTTCCCCTCAGACGCAGAAAATGTTGGTGAAAGAATGATCACTTCAATCCTGGTCCAACTGAGGCAAATGGGACAGCAAACAGAATAGAAGTAAGTGTAATACAACATGCAGCAATATTTCCCCATACTCAAGTGAAGAATATTTGCTGAATCAAGAGAGAAGAGGAAATACAACAGAGCAGGAAAGGCCACCTTTCATAGAATTACTATCAGCTGGAAATCAAATATTTTAATTTCCAGGGGTCCTTATCACAGCTCTGTGGAATCTTCCCAAGTTTCATATTACACTTAATAATGTACCAAATTTTCAAAATGGGGTGCCTAATTGTTAGGTTTCTATGTCCATATGTGGGTGCTTGCATAAGAGGGCTGAGCTGGTTTTGCAGCAGTATTGAACACTTAGAAGCTCTTGTTGAAATTACCAGAGGCTGCTTGGTGCTCACTAGTTTTGGGGAAAAAACAGGCTGCTTATTTTGGAATTTGATTTTAAACACTTCTTGAAAATCTTGGGTAGTCATGGTACAGCTAAAGGACTGAAAGAGATTCCCTTTGGAGTCCATCTGTGCTGCTATTTAATAGATTGCAATACCTGCTGCAGAGAAACAGGCACTGCCTCCATTTCAAGCATGAGCACACTCTTCCCCTCACATCCTAAGCCTTTGAGATTTTGGGGAGCAAGAGACCAGAGCTAGCATCATACCTAAAGCTCTTGCACAGCAGTGCAAATCAGTGCCAACAGGACACAGGGCAAGCCCTTGAAATAAAAAAGGTATACGCTTAGCTCAGCTCATTCACTTTAGTCCTTGAATTTAAAACAACGGCATTTATCACATAGATGAAAAATTGCAAACCCTTGGTGAACTGGTGTGCCTAGTGTTACCAGCATAATACATTATCAGCTCAGAAAGAAAGACCACAGACTTTACTTTTTCCTCAGTGCTATGTAAACTGGGGGTTTTTTTCTTCCTTTTTTCACTCTCCAGAAATAGCTGGCAGGATTGACAAAAAATACCAGGAAACACTCAAACGTTCTTTCTATTTTAGCAGAATCTGGTCTAAATACAGCACAAGGATGTATGTAGTGAAACCCAGAGATAATATTTACACGGTTAAAACCAAAACCTGGTAGGGTACTAAATCACTCTGAATGCAAAGAAATGGGAGGCAGATTTTAAGAGAGGCAAACACTTTGATCCACTGCATCTCTCATCAAGAGCAGAATCTGTGAAAACACATAAAAATGTGTTTTGTCTGTCCTCAGGAAACTGAAATACAATTAATTAAAAAACAGATTTTTGCCTTTTGATCCTCCTAATAATTCCAACTCTCTCTTACAGGCATGCACATACAGTGATAAGACACAACACAGGGCTTAGGTCACCATTGCTAAAGGCATTATTTTCTGTAACCTTTCCCTCCCACGGAGCTAGGAAGAGCTTGCAGCTCATGTCTGTCATCACTGAATATTATCCCCCTCACATACATACAGATATCCACCAATAAGGAATGTGGTTGACCTGGCAACAGAATGTTAATTTCCTAATTTATCCACCATTTATTTTAATAATATTTCAGCTAAGTAGAAAATGGATCTGGCATTACATATTTGGCATATGTCTAGTCATATCAAGTATGAAAGACAATCCTGAATCCATTCCACATCCTGAGGTCTACTCTGCTGTCATTCATGTGCAGAGATGTGTATCAACAGGAGAAACAGACCTGCTAGAATCAAAATCCCTTCCATCTGTTTACAACTTGATACTGCTTCATTACCTTTGCTTCATTACTTTTTTTTCAGTGGTTTATTGGCATCAGAAGTGTTGAAATGATATGATTTCAGTCCACAAATCAGTGCAGACTGGACAGTAGGGACTGATCAGGGGACAGTGAGGGGCATGTCCAGGACTGACCAATGCCCCAGCAATTCTATGCCAAAGCAAGACCCAAAGGCTAGGTACTACGGCTGTGCAAAGTTTTGGGCAGTGATTCGATTCTGAGGAGATGTGGCCTGATTCAGTGGCCGAATCTCCGAATCCAAATCGAATCAGGGGACCAATTAAAAGGTCCGAATCGATTCGAAGCTCTCTGAATCTTTGGAAAAGATTTGGAGAGCTTCGATGATTTGGACAGTCCCCAGTGGCTGCAGCAGGGAGCTGCAGCTGGAATAGGAGCTGGTAAGTATGGGAGGCGGGGCTGGAGGGAGTGAGGGGAAGGGGATCATGGGGGGATCCCTTCCAGGCCCCATCCCCTGCCTGCTCCCCCAGCCCTCCCTGACCCCAGCCCGCTCCCCCAGTCCCCCCATGGCTGCCCACCCCAGCTCCAGCCCGTTAAGAAAAACAAAAAAACACAAGAAAAACCCTGGGACTCACCGCTCCTGCAGCGGCCTCGGGGCTTCGGGGGCTCATGGAAGAGCCCATCATACAGCACGAGGCAGGGGGGATCGCCCCCGCACCCAGCATGAACGGTGTGTTCAGGGTTCTTCCTTGGGTTTTTTTTTCTTAAAGGGCCGGAGCTGGGGCAGGCAAGGCAGCCATGGCGGGGACTAGGAGTTGATTCCGGATAGTGATTTGAATCACCGAATCAAACCATTGTCCCCCAAATCGGCCAAATCTGAATCTGAAGTAAATAGTAGCCGCTTCACACAGTCCTACTAGGTGCAGACATTGAAGCCCAAGGTGGACTCGATCTAAGTTACGCACTTTTCTGTAACCAGCATAGTGTAGATCAGTAGTGAACAGACTATGCATTTGCCCTTTGGTAGGGGTGCAAATCTTAGACCAGGTTCTGCCATTATTAAACCAGCCTGTGTGTGCTGAACTTCTGTTCTGCTAAAGGTATAGACTGGTTTCCAATCAATTATACCAGTAAAAGTGTATGGTCTGTACATGACCAAAAGGACTATTTTAACAGGGATGTCAGGGTAGTCAGTCAGTGCAGCCCTTAGCATTCCCTAACCCTGTACTGGGGCTGATTTGTCCAGCGTCCTGGAAGAGGAAAATGTATGCTAGTTCCTCTCTGCCAGAAGGTAGATTTTGGAAGACTTGATTTTCTGGGTGCCAAATTTGAGAACGGCCCAACTTTCAGGGCAGGATTCCTCCGTCAAAACAGTTAAGATATCTCTGAGGTATGGCAGTCAAAACGTTTTCAAATATCTGGAGTTTCCCATTCCATTTTGTTTGTGTTCTTTCCATATCCCTGTAGCATGTTTCAGTGGTCTGATTGGAGTTGGGCATGTTTCAAGGACGGGTGCCTTTTGTGTGATAAAAAATAAAAATAAAATATAATGAGTGACAAGATCAACTAGGGCCACACCACAGTTTGAGCTCAAGTATTTTCAGTATCAGCAAGGCTCTATGCAGGTTCTGCACCATTATCAGAAGTGCCATCCTTCATACACAACATAAATGTTCCCTATGTGTCTGTCTGAGATCTTTTTTAATGTAAGATTTTCGTTTCCTTTCCTCAATAAAAGGCAGTTCTAATGCCCAAGGCTGTTTATGTGAGCTATTGTTGTGGGTACATAATGACTGCCTACACAGTTAGTGCGCTACCAGCATCTAACTTTGTAAAGCGCGTTGTGCCTGAAAGAACTGAATTCCATTCTCTCTTTTGTACGATTAGAATATCTATTCTATTCCAATTGCTTTTTATAATTTTTCCTCTCTTTCCAGCAAACTGAACTGCCTAGCATTTCACTTATCCACAGCAAAGAACTGGAATCTCCAATGCAGTGCTTTTTTTTACTAGAGCCTCACAGATAGTTTGTCAGCAATAACCAGGTCAAGGGGAGTTAAGAGAACAGATCATGGACTATTAGCAAACCTGCTGATAATTTAAAAGACAGCTAATTTGAAGAAAATGATTGGCTGTGAAAGCTGGACCAGTGCCAAAAATCATCATATACAGCTATATTCTGAGCTAAGAAATGTACTGGATACTAAGTAGTTAAATCAGTTAATAAAGTAACCTTTCTCCTCCAGAGGCCTAGGTTCAAAGCTATGCTGTGCAGGTCACAAGTAAATGAGTTTGCTTATCTGCACCTAAAAGATACCGGTATTTTTTCCCCCACACAAATCTGACGCACGCTACTCAATTAGGAGACGCCAAGATACAGCATGACAGGGTGTCTGTAGGTCAGGATTTTAAGATTAATGGGCAGAGTAGCATGAGGAAGCTTGTGCCATGTCAGCCTACACCACAGCAGCGCTCTAGGATTGTCCAACTTCTAAGGCCCTGGAGGCCACATGTCCCAGAGGCCAAACCAGCAAGGAGCTGCAAGCCACATGGGCCACACCAGGAGCACCGAATGGATACTCCCCTCAACTCACTGCTATACCTCATGTCTACAAGCAACCCACCCCTTACCACTGCACCAGGCACCCTTTATACCACTGTGCTGCTTGGGTGTGCAAACAGGATCTCTGCCCCTGCTGCACTGTCAGCACAATCCCTACCTCCGCGCCCCTGAACATGGCCATTGCCCCAACAAACCCTCGGTTCCCCATGCTGCCTCACTACCCTGCCCTCTGGGGCAAAGGCAGGCAGTGGCAGCTGGAGGAGAGAGGGAGGACCCTGGAGACTCTGGCTGCTATTGGAGGGAGGGAGGAGCTGGAGCAATATGGGGAGCAGATGAGAGCAGGGGAGGTCATGCATTAACCTCTCATGGGCAACAGGCAGCTCGTGGACCACCAGCTGGACAGCAGTGCTCTAGACTGGAGCATATGTTCTTCTCACAGCTAATGAATTCATATGCATTATAGGCCTTATTCTCCAGTGCCCTGCACTTTCTGAATTGATTTACACCTGATAAAACTTAGTATAAAATGCTTCCTTCCTGATTTGGCAACATTTGGCACTCACTATACAGTGGTGCATGTCAGTGGAGCATCAAGCCTCATATGTCCACTGTTGTGACTGCATTAAACACTTTTCAGTTTTGCTTTAGGTAACTCATTAAAATCCTCTCTGTGCCTGCGGCACTTCCAACACTCCATTCTTTATAGGAAAAGATAGATATATTGAAGTATTTATTATCTAAGCAAGAGACATGTCTTTAACAACACAACCACTGCACATTGTCAATAACTCTTTATAAACATTTATCAGCAAAAAAGGTTTACAAGAGCTCAGCCAAATTATTCCGTGTAAGTGCACAATAATTAATTAATAATAAGGAAAATCTGAACATGCAATTAAGGGACCCATCTTAAATTAGTTTGATACAGAGTAGGTCACACATTGCTTTTCATTTATTGGATAACAATAAAGTATTTTAGATTCTTGCTATCTATTCATATTGAGGCAAGTCAATGCAGAAAAACAGGAATACCCATTCATTTCTTTTAGAAGTATTTCTTTTCTGATACTAGCAGAAGGGCAGTGCTACTTGTGCTGTATTAGCACCACCCCTGTGTTGATTTGATAGCTTAGGCCAGAAACTACAAACACCCATGTTAGTCAATCAAACTCCCTTCCAGATGCAGCACCGATGTTAGGAATGCCTCTGCAGTGTTTTACATTAGGCAGACATGTAAAAGAAAATCTCTTTTCTTATGACTAATTTAGTACTTGTTAGTGCTAGTGCAGAGGTACAGAAGTTTCCCTATATTTGACTGTTTGTTTCAGCTGACCTAGAAAAAAGGCAGGGTTAAACAGCCTCCATTATTCATATATAAAATAAGTGTGATCAGATAACACACACACTGTCTTCTGTGCACATACCTATGTGTGTGCACATGTGCATGTGTGTTTCGAGGGGGAGGCAGAGATGTTGCTTAGCACTCTGGCAATGTTGCCTCTGACCAAAATATTCAGAAGTGCCTAATGATCCTAGATACTTCTTGTTCTGGGCAACTGATTTGGGACATCTTAAAAGGTCTTAATATTCAAAGGTTGCTTGTGTTCCCACTTTCTGAAAGTCAAACTGGTAGGTGGAGGACTAAAATTGGACACCCAAATTCATGGGCAACTTTAAATAGATACAGAAAGATGCATTAAAAGTTTTCTTTATGTAAGATGCATTGTTTAGTCAATCTGTTGCTTGGAACTGAACAAATCTAGTGCTCCAGGGCAGCCCAACTTAAGTTCCATGACAGATTAGGTTGACTGCAAGGAAATGCTCAGTCACTCCTGAGTCTTTTCTAGTTCTAACAGGTTCTAAGATGTGAAACCCTTGGCGCAGCTGGGATTCTGGTTCCTCCTTCTAAGAAGGTTGTCATCTATTTCTGTGAATTGGTAAGAGTGCAGACAACATGCCCCCGAAAAGATTATTGCTAATTCCCAGTTTTCTTCCATTCCTTCTTCTTCCGCATGGTTAGAAATGGCCCCTGCAGAGACCCTGGGGCCTCCATAAGATTTCTGAAGAAAGAGGGACAGTTGGATGAGTCTTCTCAGCCCTATCCCCCCAACTGCAGAAGCAACTTTGAGAGTGGTATAGTCTTCATTAAATCCATCCAACTGCTCTTCAGAACTCACATGAAGGCAAAGCATGTCACAGATGAGAGGCACATCACAAGGACCCCTTAATGGAATCCGTGATACAGCTTTGTTCCATCAATTGAAACATCTATCTATTGATCTTTCCGCTGCAGGAGACAATATACTATCGGTATGTTCCCTCTTTTGTCCAGGGGCAGGAAAGGAAATCAGCTATCTGACAGATGCCTTACTGCTGGGCTGGAATCATCAATTGATGCACGCTTCCTTCTGACTCCCCTTCTTCCATGTGTAATCAGGAAGATAAGGAGAAAATTATCTTCTTGAAGCTTGATTCTCACAACCTCAAACTGGGTGTTCTGAGCTGCTAGACCTGTCATGAGAATCTCTGATAATGGCTCTGGGGAATTCTCTACCGCCTGTATCAAGCAGCAAGAAAAAGTTGTCCATCCAGACTTGGAGTCCTTTCTCCTGGCTAATGACAATCTGCTAAATAAGGTGTTCACTGTTCAAAAGAAATGCAAGACATGTCTACGCTTCATGAAGCGATATTCCCTGAAATGCAATTTTGTGGGGCAGAAACTAATATTCAAACTTTAATTATTATGGGAAAAGGGAAAATACACCTTTCTATGTGGGCCATCATTTACTTCTATTAGGATGGGGTGGGGACAATTATTTTGGCCGGAGGGCCACTTAGGGCGTTTGGATGAGCTGTTGTGGGCCAAGCCAGCCCCCTCCTCCCCTCCCGGCAACCAAAACTACCTAAGTGGCTCTCCAGCCCAAATAATTGCCCACCCTGATGTAAAGGCAGAGGGAATTTAACCTTTGTCCCCCACTTCTCCCTGCACCAAGTCCCCAGTATGTGGCTGTGTTAGTACCATGCTGTATTCCTGTGCACCACCTCAGGTCACTTGGGCACAGTTGAATTGTCTTCTGCCTGAACCAGCTGCATGCTGAGGACTCAGGGAGGGGGTGCAGGGATAAGGGGGGAACAGAATGCAGCAATGACATGACCCACAGTTTCTGGCCCCCCTTCTCCATCCTGAGTCCACAGCACATGTCCACATTGGGCAAGAGCCATGCCAGGTACACCCATGCAGACTGAGATGGCATGTGGGAATTCAGTGGGGCACCAGCCTAGCCCAATGCCAAAGACTCCAGGTTGGGAAGGGGGGTGCAGGGAGAAGGGGGGCCAGGAATTATGGATCATCCAGGCCTGGCCAGGCCAATGCCATGCTATATTCCTCCTTCTCCCTGTACTTTCTCCCCTGCCCCAAGTCCCCAGCACACTGTTGTGCCACACTGTGTTCCCATGCACTGCTTGGGGACGTATGGGTGCAGCTGACGTGACTCCTACCTGACCCAGCTGCACACTTGGGACTCAGGTTCAGGCAGGAGCCATGCTAGCTGTTCCCTCTGTGCCCACGAGGTACAGCCCAAAGCGGTGTGTAAGAACACAGTGTGGCAGCATGTTAGTGGTGCCCATGCCTTTACCAGGCTCTGGCCTGGCACAGCCTGGATAACCCACGGCTCCTGGACCTCTTCCTCCTGCACGCACCCCACCCCCACCAGTGGGGAGAACCATACTCGAGCTTCGACTCACTGGGGGCCAGCCTATGCAGTCTGGGAAGGGCCACAGGGTTGGAGTGGCATGTAGAAAGCCTCACTGTGCAGAAGCCTAGCCAGGAGCTCAGCACCCTTGCCTTGGCGATACACTGAGGGCTGGGGGCAGGGCAGGGTGCACCAGGCCAGGGAGGAGACTGGCTGCCTGGCCACCTGAGCAGCTGCTCCTGCAGCAGGCTGGCATGGGGAAGGGAGAAGGACGAGAGGCACCAAAAGCCAGAGCAACTGCAGGTTGGATATAGTATAGTTCTGCTTCAGAGGGGCAGCTGATAAAATCATTTAGTGGGCTGGATCCAGCCAGAGGACATTATTTTGCCCACCCCATCTTTAGGAATATTGCTTTTTGAACATTTTGTCTAAATACTTCAAACAAGGTACTCAAGCCTATCTGCTATTTTGACTTGCTATTCACAAGTATGAGGTTTTTCCTATCTTTAGTAATCCTATAACTAAGAGTTTTCTGAAAAAGATTTGCTAATGTACACCTGCCAGACTAGAAACCTACTCCATCTTATGTCTTGAATTTACTGCTTATAAGACTGATGGAGTCACCTTTTAAACCTCTGGGAAAGTACTCTTTTTAGGACTTATCTCTAAAGATGGCCTTTTTAATAGCTATAACATCCTCAGTGGGACTGAGTGAACTAAAAAGGTTTAATGGTTGACTTGCATTTTACTGTGTTCCACAGGCACGTGGTGGCTTTCTGTCTTAAATCTACATTTTTGCTGAAGGTGGTTTCAGATTTCCAAGCAATCCATATCTTTTATCAGTGTCCTTCCCCAAACTCTATCCATTATATGGGTAGGCTAGATTATATAAACTTGATTTTAAAATGTTGAATCATTGTTTAGAAAAGCAAATCCACTAGGAAGTCACTGAACGTATTTTTAGCTCTGATGACAAACTACAATCTATTCCCAAACAACTCCTCCTATTGAGAGATTTTCCAAATAATCAAACTTTGTACACAGAATATGACATGAGGCCCCACTCTACAAGATTTAAAGGCAGCTTTGTGTCACGTTTCTGTTGGAGAAATGTGCATGTTGGTACTCTATTCATGCTTTTGTGAAGCACTATACTTTTGATTTGGCATGTCACTATGACGCCCTATTGGGGAGAGCAGTTCTGTAGTCATTATTTAATTAGTGCTCTTCCCAATTAGTGTCTAGAGGGCTGTACTTCTAGTTAAGCTCCCACAAGTAGGGATATGTAGAAGCATTTCTCAAGAGAGAAAGGAAGCTTACTTACCAGGAGCTGTTGCTCTCCAAGATGCATTATCACACCTCTCTTCCTTTCCCTGCTTCTTCAGAGACTCACAGGAATATTTTGATTCAGCAGAAGGCACTTCAAGCAGGAGGAGCACATGCACTTGTATGCATGTCTTGTGTCCATGTGTTCTGATCTCAGAATAGGCACTCCCACCACTGCAAAGAGCATTTGGGTTGCTTCTGCATGACTCCAGACTCAGTACTGGGATATGTGTACATCCCACAAACATACATGATTGTGCTCAGAAAACAGAAGCAGCAATACCTGTCATTCTCTTTCTCAAACACAAAGGCCATGGTATCCATATTCAGACAGTTCAAAAAGTGGCCCAAGGAACAAATGTGATGAGTACATCACACTTATGAAAATGTTTCTAAATAGAGAATCGGGAGCATAACTTCAAACCCCACATTAAAAAATCTTAGCATCTGCTGGGGGTCTGGTGCTGGGGGTGGGAGGCTCCCTGAAACCCCCTTCTCAGCTGGCCAATCAGTGATCCATCATCCCGGGTTCCCAGAATTCTCAGCCTCAATGTCTGGCTAGAGGGCCAGCTCTATAGCTTCTAAGGATATTGATCTTGCACACACCGGATTATAAATCAGGTGCATTTCAGTCAGCACAGGCTAAGTGCTTGGTGAAATGGGAGATGGGGTGTGGCGGACATAGGCAAAAAGTTAGTATGGAGAGTCATGTGGGGAAAATATCTGGCCTTTTCCTCATTATGTCTCCCAAGTCACAGAAAAATAGATGTGAAAGGGGCCTCCTGGAACATCAAGTCTACTGCATTCACAAGCAATCATTTACCCAAGGGTTCCCCCAAAATCACCACTGCAGATCCTCACACACAAACAGCTGGCACAAAAAAACCAGAAAGACTAAGAACAACCAACAACATGCCACAGTTATAAAACAGGAGAGACAAAGGCACTGTCCATTCCTTGCCCTTGCAATGACACAGAGGTAATTGGTTAATATGTCAGTACTGAACCACTATGGGATGAGAGGGCCCCTGACAAATCCTCTTGCCAAATTTTTGAAGAACTAAAATAAACCAGTACACTCAACTAAAACCAGCTACTGTAGGACACTGTGTGCCCTTCTGCTCTTCTTTCATAACATAGTATACCTACAAGTTAAAGAGCTTTCCCCTCTTCTAATTATTATAATGTAAATGATCATAAAGGCACAGCTTTTAAAAACATGCAGATAACTCTTCAGAAGCTGAATGTACTCCTAACATCTGCAATCACTCAAAGATACAATCTCTGGAGTAGCAGAAATTGATAACCTCCTCTTATTTAACTCCTCTTATAAAAAGAGCCACACCTATGGTTTTTATAATGATATACTGAATGAGGGCATAATAAGGAAACTGCTTCCCTAATTCTTAACAAGTCTAGAGAATAAAGTCATCTGAAATGTCTGACTATGAGGGAAACATCTCTTCCTGCTTTCCTAATAAAATTAATATATGTCAGCTGTAAACAATTTTATTTTCTGGTGAAATAATTCCATTTGTATCCTGCTG
>NW_005841924.1:1388740-1400332 GCF_000455745.1 Alligator sinensis
GGGCCAGTTCTTTGCCTTCTGACATGAGAGAAACATCTAGTTGTGCCAATAAGCAATGAAGCACTGTCTGCTGGATTGGGAAGCATGCTGGCAACCTTCTTTGCGCCGCCTGCTACAAACCCTCCCAAGTTTGGCACTCCAGGTCTTGAACGCTTGTGGCTTATGGAAATACTGCGTTCAGCCATCAGTGAAAATGGTGGGCTGGGGATGGGAAGAAGGAAAAGGGGGTGCCAGTTGCATAGCTTTTACAGCCAGCCCAGTCAGATCATTCTTAGGGCAGCCTGGCTTATGGTGAGGGCTGTTCTCTTCTGCTTTCTTAGCTGGAGGTAAGATGCCTTTACTAGGAATTAACGCTGGGTAAGAGAGAAATAAAAGGAGGAGAATGAATAACAAAAAGCGCTGGAGCAGCAGCTGCCAGGGGAACCCTTCCTATTCTAGCATTCAGCTAGCAGTAAGAAAAAAAGATTTTTTTTTTTGCAAACAAACCTCTACAAGAGCTATCTAATTAGGAATGCTGGCACTGGCCTTGGGAGCTAGAGCCTGCCTCTAAGCTCAGTTCTGCCCCATGGCAGCAGCATGCTGCATTGCTAATGTACCCCTGTGCTGCTGAACACAGAACAGACATAAAGATTTAAATCTGGATACATATATATGTTTTTTATTAAACTCATTTTTCCTGTCTTGGAAATCTCTAGTCAAAGGGACAAAGCAAACCTTGGGGAGAATAAACTGCTGCAGCATGCTACCATGAAACGATTCTTCTTTTCAGTACAGCCAAAGTACTTAATAGAAACTAAAAAATTCAAGAAAGTGTCCTACCATTCATAGAAGGTTTACACACAAATATGCAACTAAACAACACAGTAGTTACACAGGATAAGCAGTATGGTGAACTTCTAATATGGAAACTTTATACATTTTTATATTCAAAATGTTAGTGACAAAATTGTATGCAGTACATTATCGACCATAACAGAACATGATTCTACCCTCCAACAACGTATAGCCTAATATAAATATATTATGCACAAGTACACCCATCTGCACAGTTCAATATAAATATGCATTTGTATGACAGTGCACTGCTAAACTTAATCCTGATATTTTCTAAGTCTGGAACTCTTAACTTGGAACCTTAATATTCTTTTAAGTGGTTTGGTTTGGTTTGGTTTGGTTTGGTGGTGCCGGGGGGTGGGGGGGGTGTTGTCTGTTTGTTTTTATGTTTGTTCCTAAGATTTTTTAACTGAAGAAACAAGGATTACCACATGAACTCATACTAATCCCCAAAATGTTAGCAGGCAGTGCCCAAATAGACATCTCCCTTTTATTGGAGGCAGTAAAAGGCTGCTACATGCTATGTGGACCAGGCACTAGAAAGGGATGAGATACATTTGTAGTAGTAGAAAAAAAGTGTTCAGACTTTGGACCTTCCAATTCAATTCCAGATTCCAAAGGGAGTGTTATCTACTACTGGTTATCAACTGTTCCCCGGGCACTTCCACCATGACCCTGCACTTGTCAAACTTACTCCTATCCCTAACCCTTATCTGCATTGTATTGAGACGTATCAGGAAAATATAACTCTAGGTAGCCTTGTGATCTCCAAACATAATGCCTGTACACAGGTACAGTAAATGCTAAAAGCTTTTCAACTGCTGTTTTCCTGAGAATGAAACACAATGGATCAGTCTCCCAAAGGAATTAGTATTAATTATCTGTATCACCATGGCATGCATGAGCCTTAAGCTGTGGACCAAGACCCATTTTGCTAGCCACTACAGAAACACTATCGCTTTGGACAATGGACACTAGACTTGACAAAGTGTTAATAGCACTATTAGTTCCCGAATACTGTAAGGAACCACACTGCTCTGCCAGAGAATGGACTGCATAGCCCATTAGGCATTTTCCAGAGCTTCCCCATGAAGCACAGAATCTGATAAATATTGAAAAAAAATGTAAGAAAGACTATTTGTAAGACTGCATTATCAGGACCTGCATGATCTTAGTCCTATCTTCCTACCTACTGAGTACTTCCTTTGGCAACTTGATAAACATGGATGTGAACAGGTGCAGAGGATGCACTGTACCTTGCAAGAGGTTCTCAAATTCCTGCCAAACTGGATCCCGTATCACTGTTGGGGCTGACTAGATGAAAGATGAACAAAGGAAATTTTTTGTTGAGAAAGGTGTCCGGGGTCTGAGAAAGATAAGGAAGGCTAGTATGTTACATACAGATAAAAGTAGCAGCCTGGATTTTGCAATTCCCCCATCCAGAACTACTGCAATCTGTTAGGTTCCAGGCACCTTGAGGTGCCATGGAAAACTTTAAGGATACCACAGGATGGGAGGCGATCAGGGAGGTGTAAAGAGGTAAGCAGATAAGGGTGGGCTTAGGCTTTAGGTATGTGAAGATAATCAGATGAGGGCAGACTCAGGCTGTTCCCCCATCTCCCACTGCTTAACCCCTCTGCAAGGAAGTAAGCTTTTGAAATGGGGTGCCACTCAATTCACAAAAGTTATGGAGGGGTGCCTTGAGTCTAAAAAGGTTGAGAACCACTGTCATAAAGTTTTGTACTAATCAATTATGATTAAACAATGTTTGTTTTCAGAAACTAGCACACCAAACAAGATTTTTCCGTTAAGAGTTTGCTAAGTAAAGCATTATAAAGTGGTTTCTGCCTTTTTTTAAGAAACTAGAAAAAATTTTTCAGGGCTGTTCCTTCATCCACAGTCCTCTAGAACTGTCATTTAAGGATTAACAGTAATAGCTCCTGACTATCAGTCAAACTTGCTGTGCAAGGCAAAGTTGAGCTGCCACATGACTTCCTCTTGATGGGCTCTCCCAGGCTCTCACAAGTACAATATCTAAATATTTTAAGGTTATTACAAACTGACCTATATTTTTCCCTTCAACAATGTCAGCATAAACCTGGAAAATCATGACTCAGCCCTAGGAAAAAAAATTGATGCCTGCACCAGCACAGGCTGGAGACTCAAAAAGTGGGTAGGTCTTGGAGCTCAATAAATATATGAGAATGGGTCTTTTAATTTAAACCACCTATTGATATCTTTGTTGTGAGGGATTTTGCAAGCTCAGGTGGTTAAAAACTGAACCCAAAGAAAGAAGTAATGAGTTATCCCTTTGTATTTTTAAGGACGTTCCTTTTATAGGTCAGTGGGGGATGACCTTTTTGAAATGAGTGCCACAAACTAGCCCCACATTCTCCCCGAGTGCCACCATGATCCCCTTCCTCTGCCCAAGCTGCTGCTCTGCTTTCTGCTCCTTGCCCTGTGCTCGATGCCTGATCTGCTGCTCTGTTGTCTGCTTCCTCCACTACCTGCTGCTGTGCTGCTTGTCCCCGGGTTTACTACCTCTGGTATAGATTATACAGCAGACTAGATGGCTCCATGAAGGTTGAACTACCTCAGAACAAAAGAGAAGATTTTGATTTTAATTAGGATGGATTTCTCCTTCTTTAACTTCAAAACTTATAAACATTTTTTCTCCATGTTTTAAAGTACTGAAACTCATGCATTTACATCACGGAATACACTAATTATATTAATCACTTTGGTCACCAAGAATCATCTCTACTCTCCATTATATGTATGGATAACAACTATTGACTTTGATAGCTTTTATATTCATATATGAGGGCAAAATTAAGACAGGTGCTGTGGTTCAGTAAACAACTTTCATATTCACAAAGACAATTGCTAATCTCCTATGGTTTTGCAGCACAATAATGAACCTCAGCCCATTCCCACTGATTACAATAGAGAGTTTTGTAGCTGACTTTGAAGGGAACATGTCTATGCTCTCAATCTGGAACATATATATCAATTCCTGTAAACTCTTTGCTTTCTCTAGTCACTTGCACCATCTAAATAAGGCTTAAGACACAAGTGTCAAATATATGGCTCATGGGTCAGATCTGGTGGGCAGAATTGGGTCAACTCTCCCATGACCTTTACAGTGGGGACCTTTCTGAGGCTGTAGCCAAGTGCCCAGGCAAGAGCTGAAGTGCTGAAGCCTCAGCAGCACCATAGGAAGAAACCTGACTCCACAGCTTGTTCCTGCAGTGGCAGCCATGGGCCCAGGATGCTGGACCTTTTCCCATCTGGTCCTGGACTGAAATGGGGGGAGGTCCTGGGGCCTGATCCAGCCTGTGGGGCCAGCCCTGCATCAGTCATCTGGCCTGTGAACCCATTCTAGCCACTCATCTGGCCCCATAGGGTCAGATTGGTTTGACATCCCTTGTGTAAGTTAAAAAAAAAAAAGTTACTCTGTTTGGTCCATTATTAAATCTTCTGTTTTACTGGCAAGCAGGTTCTTCACACAACTCCAGGAACCAATCTGAAATTGGTTTAATGGACATTTGGCAATGCAATTTTCTAATATTACAGGCAGTCCAGAGACTAAAACAACTTATTTTTGCATCCATTTATAAAAATAAATGCACATATGACTGATTGGTTTGTGTGTGTTATACAGGGGCCCCTACCTATGCTTTTCTGGCATAAAGTGCTCTCTTATTTGGAAAATTCAAAGAAAAATCTTTGCAGTTCACAGAGCAGCAGAACCTTACAAGCAACTGGTAATAAGTGAATATACAACAAGACATATGCCGAGTGAATCACAAAATTTACATTCTTAAAGTTTGGATCTATAGTTGCAGTTATTTTTAGCTAATCCTAGCAGTATCAGACCTTGCAACAGAACTTAGCTATTACACCTTTCAGAGCTGGCATTTTAATATGTGCATTATCAAGCATACAGATAAGCAAGTTGCAGTACTCAGTACTTGGCATTACCGAAGCAGTCCAGGGCAGCATTTTAGAATAGTTTGCTGAGATGAGCAGGGGAGCCCTGATAAATATGTGAAAGGGTTTTCTCCTCACTAGTTCTGTCCTACTTTTAAAGCTTTCAGTATATTAAGCGATGTTATTCTCTACCTAACCTCAGCAGATGGCACAGTTTTCTTCCGTCTTTTCAGTCTTTGTAGCATGGCTAATAAGTTCTGGGTTTGAGCAGCTTAGACCTCAGGCAACTACTATGTTGGAATCAATTATGCAAAGCCCATTCATTTTGATACAATGTACTGAACTGCCTCTGTCACAGCAAATAGGATGGCTGTTCAGGGTTTTTTTTATCATTACAATTTCCTCATCCATAGCCAAAGTTGGCACTTTTCTGTCAAGGATATTGTCTGCTATGTAGGATGCAATTCCCACTTCCAGTTTAATCAAACCAAATTTAAAATTCCAGGAGCAATTAAAGCTGAAGACATTAATTATATTTATAACATGAATCTAAGATACAAATGAGATTAAGAACCAAATTCTTGCAGTATGTGCTTTTACAAATTTGGTTATGAGTGACTACCTAAAATAAAAAGAAAAGAAAAACACAGGTTACCAAAAAACAAATCGACATAGAAAATGGAACATTTAATTCGTTAACAGGGAATTACTATTAGCTTTGTGTTTTAGACTTTGTATATGCATACACCTAATCACTTTTTTAATACCAGTCTCTGAAACACTGCTTCTGACCGCCACCCTGTCCTAAAATTTGTTGGGTTTGTTTCTTAGTATACATTTGTTTCAAATGAAATGTCATGACCTAATGGACAGACATTATTAAATGTTCATCCATTTTATTTGTGTGATGTATTATAATAATTCACTGGCTGAAGTAGCACTACACATGAAATGATTGCACTATTTACTACCAAAATAAACAACCAAACATACTGGTAATAAACCGTTACCACCTTTGTAATTTTTAAACATAAGTATCTGGAGACAGTGCTTTGTTAAAGGAGGTGAATTACAATATGCTATGTGTTTACGAGGTCAACAGTAATACTTCTTTCATGTTACTCTTGAATGTCCAAATACTAGAGAGAGAGAGAAACAAGACGCCTAAAAAGTTTTATTCAAAACTTTAAAAATGTAAAATAATTGATCAAACATTTCTCTACAGTTCAGATGTTGCCAGGAAGTCAAGCTCTGGATGGAGCAGACAACAATACTGTCAATATTATCTCATAACACTGTAGAGACTGGGGAGAGTGGCATGATTCTGAACCCAAATGAAAGGCATAAGACAATCATTCAAGAAGGAAGCTTAAAATAAAGCTTGTCTAACATATTTTATTAACTTAATTTCATGATTCTATATGTCCATATGTAAAATATTTACAACAGTAAATGAGATGTGACATTTGAATACAGAATAGGAATATATGGCTTGAAAGCAAGGCATATATCTCATTATGAAGGGCAGTGTAATTCCTGGGAGACAGAGCAGTATTTCTGTATAAACATAGGCTTGGCTTTCAAGATATTTGTAAGAATGCATTTCTACATGCACAATACAGGCCTGCTTAGCACATTCTCATGCACTTTAGAGTCCACTTCAGCCAAGTGCATGCACACAGATATCCAGTCGTCCATTAATAAGTAAAAGCTTACCAGCTTGCTGGGAAAGGCACCAGATTGGCTGGTCACAGCCCTAGTGTAGGGACTGTCCATGTAGTGCTCACACTTATGATACCTTGAGGGGGACAAAAGTGGAAGAACTAAGCCACAAGAAACTTGTCTTCCCTTTTTGAGAACTTAAAGACTGCTCAGCTTAAATACAACTGTCATAAGAAATGTGCTCATTTTCTGCTTTGCTGCTATGGAACTAGCTTACCAGCACTTTCAAAACTTGTTTCTTCCTTGTCTCCCAGCTTCCCCCCACCCATTTCAATTCAATCTCAAACTGCAACGATCATTAAAAACAATGAGCATGTCTGGCGCAAGTAAACGTGACTTGACTATCAACTATTCATTAAGTACCTGGCACTGGATCCATAATATGGGCTTCTGACACGGAAAGAAAAGCTTTAGAGCTCATTGAAAAGTACAAGTTTTACATATAAAAGAGTTAAAAGGTGCACCTTTGTCTAATAAATAAGAGGAGGTGAAATCCTTTGTGGTGATGTTGTTAGTCTCATCATTTGTGTAAGTTAATTCTCTTATTTAGATACCACCTTTTCCAAATCACAGATAAATTAAGTCAACTTTAGCTAATGTGGTAATGATTTGTAGTGAGTGGCAGAAATTCCCCTGTAATTATGCATGAATTGATGTGTGATTTCCTAATGAGCTTAAGTGAAGAAATCATCATTTTGTGATAAATGCTTTATTTCTTGAAATGGTAGTAACACATTTCTAATAAATTGAATCAAGCTACTCACATTCGTGTAACATTTGCAATGATTAAAAACGCAACCTTGTACATTGCCTTATAGCTTTGGCTAATTGCAGCAAGTTAAGGTTTGGTGTTTCATAAACATGACCCTAACAACAATTCATCTTGCTATTTCTTCCCCCCAGACCCATAAATTATTTCAGTTTGGAGTTAAATTTCATCCCATGGGGATTTCATGCCTGAGAGAGTCATTTTCCTAGTGATACACAAACCTAAGGATCAGGAAATGCAGTCAAATGTTTCTGCCTTTTGGTGGGCATCTTGTCCTCTGAGTTCAGAACCCAACAATACCAAAGCTCATCACTGGACTCCCATTTAAAAGATCTTAGAAGCTATAATAATCTCTGCATCCATTCTTTGCAACTCCTTGTACCTTTAGCCCTCACTGCAGGAATTGAGTAGTACATCCTACCCAAAAGCATTGCAAGAGTTCTGGAATAAAAAAACTTTCTAGAATAACATGAAGGATTTTTGTCACAGACTCTTCACTAACCTCCACCCAAAACAAAAAATAACTTATATCAGCAAATCCAGGACATCTGGACACCTAGAGACCTCTATGAATCCATATACCTTGCCCCCAAACAGTAGACAATTACAACTTCCCACATTCTCATTCATTGAGACATCAGAATTAAACTTATTCCACATGTCTTATATGGGTCAGTCACCTATTTGAAAGGTATTTGCTTGATCAATATGAACACTTGGCTTCAGCCAAGCATGTTTGGTGTTCTTTCTTGCCATTATCAATAATCTCCTGTTAGAGCTTCAGAAGAAAAAAGCTCAGGGAGAGTTAATTGCACCTCTAATTTGAGCAAGTCTTGATATTCCATATTGGAAGGACATCTTTGTTGAATTCCTCAAAAGAAATAAATTTATCCCAGACAAAAAGAAGACTGAGTCCAAGACAGAGGAGGAGGACAGGAAGTTAAGCCTGAACCAGTCAAAAAACTCAGGCACAGCAGGGCCCGTCCCTCTTACAAGTTAGAATGTAGAACTACAGAGCTCCATATTTGTATCAGAATTGATAAGAAGGGATCTCCTACTTGATAAATACACCAACGTGCTCATTTGGATAGAGAAACAGGTTGTGATGACTTAAGTGTAACTTATCAGAAAGCAGGACAAAAATGTTTTAGCTAAATTTGTATTGGTATCTCTAAGAAGCAAAGGAAGTGGCTTGGAATTATTACTTCATCACAAGTTTACTATGAGAAATCCACTGGTGCATAACTGGAGTTGGGTAACTACTGATGCACTGATTTAACTTTGAACTAAAAGTCTTTTCAGTGACCCTGGGATGCCTGGATACAATGTTTCAAAAATATTTCATTTTGTGTCTGATACTGCACAGCTGCTGATACAGGCAGTCCTAAGACTTACGACACAACTGGTTCCTGAAAACCATGTCTTAAGTAGAAACGTTGTAACTCGGAACCGATTTTTCCATAAGAAACAATATTATAAATGGGGTTCCTGAACCAGGGCCTGATAACCTATTTTCACCAAAAATAACCCAGAATTTTGTACTCAATCAATTCTAGATGAGTAACATAGCTACATTCATATATTTATATTGTAAATAGTGATCATATTGATTTGGAAGGACTTCTTTGAGATGACTTTGCTGGACTTTTTGAAGGGCTCTTGGTTGGACTTTTTGAAGGGTTCTTAGCTGGATTCTTCTCGGGAGTCTTGTCTGCAGGTTTTTCTGGAGTTTTGTCTGCTTTCTTAAAGAAAGTATGCAAGGAAGTTTGGACAGATGTTCTCCAGGGAGTTGGGCAACGCAGTGAACTTGTTCGCTGGTGTGGCATGGTGTCAGATCAAGCATTGTAAAGTCAAAATTGATGTCAGAAAGTTGAAACAGGGTGTCAATTTATAAACACTGTAAGTGCGAAACGTAACTCGAAACGTTGTAAGTTGAGGACTGCCTGTAGTGTTGTTCTGCAACTACCCCTCATCATTTTTTTAAAGAATTAATACCAATACTAATATCAAACAATAAATCTATCTAGTCCAGCATCTTCCCATATTTCCATCACCAACATGCAGTAAACATTCCTTCCTCACAATTAGCTAACACCCTGAAGAAGGAGATTCAATTACATTTTTATTTAGTCAAATAAAGTATAGATATTATCAAGGAGTATAATATTACTGAGACCTTTTATAACAGCAGCCATAGCACTTGTCTCTCTGAACAAAGTCTACAATTCATTTCACCACTATATTAGTACAATTAAAGATTCTTCCTGATGCATGAAAACATAGACAGACTAATTCTTAAAGGAACTCGATGCAGAATCCCTTTCTTCACCTCAAGCTAATCATATAGCTGAATGCTATCATCTGGACCCTCAATTAATTATTCCTACAAAACACAACCTGCTAGTTGCATGTCCAAAATTGCCAGCTTAACATGAGAGGTTTGTCTGCTGGAGATACCTTGTCCAATTATTTGCTGAAATATAATCTACTAGTCTATTGTTTTTACTAGAAGTGTCTATGTCATCTCTATCATAAGCATATGACCCCCCATTATTGTAGTATCTGAGCTCTTCATAAGCTTTAATGGCTTTAAGCTTACAACATTGCCACTAGGAGGGAAGTGATATTATGCTCATTTACAGATGGGCAATGGACATACAGAGAAGTTAAATGATTTGCCGAGGGTTATAAGGAAGCCTGTGGCAAAGCACAGAACTGACCCCAGCTTTTTCACAACCCAATTTACCTTCCTAAGCATAGGACAACCCTTCTTCTCTAATCACTTAAAATCTGAAAAATTAAGAACCCCCATCCCAAAACGCCAAAATAAGAGAAATCTCTGTCTGTGTTCCATAAACTCAAAATTTATGGAAAACCTGTTTGAAAAGCATATATACATTAGTAAAAAATATATATAAACTCATGTTTTATGTCCAATTATATTCACATTTTTCAAACTTATTCTGTACTAGTATCATACCAATTCTGAGTACTCCAAATTTCAGTCTCTCCTACACTGCCATATTTAAACTATATCTGTTATAGCTAGAACTAATTCAGACTAAATAATGCCCCCGCTTCAAACATCCAAACTCTGGCTCAGAGTTGTCTCCTTGCTGTATTTGTTAACACCTTTCTATTATGCTTAAGAGTGATATTCTAAGCCAGAAAATGATAACATACAGGCAGGATTCCCAAAGGAGACTTGGGGAGTTAGGCAGTCAACTGCGCTTGAATTTCAGTGGGGTTGGGGCACAACACTGTGTTAAGTTCTTTTGATAACCTCAGGTACAATGTATAAAGAGAAAAAGCTCACTTGTGTGCTCTTACATTTTTGCATAAGACTTGGCTTTTATTTCCCTTATTCATTTTATACTGCCTGTGATACTAACGTTTCTGTTTTCCATTTGCGGGATTAGAGGATGAAGAATGTATCCATAACATTACTTTTCATGATGTTTCTTTTTGTGATGCTTCTCATCAGTTGGTCTAGTTACACAGTCATTACTTGGGCCAAACCTTGACTTTCATCACTACAGGATACAGCCCATAATTTCCTATGGTTACTCACAATAAATTGTACCTTTTCTGAATAAAGTAAATGAAAAATTCAGGGTAGAATACCTTGAAAATCAAAGATTTTCCTCTGCATCAAAATATACAATTGCAAAATATTTCACTGTAAATAAGAAGGGAAAAAACCATGAAAATTCCTCAAAAAAAATGAAATGGTGGGGCTGCAAAACAACCCAGGATGAAGCTGAATATTCTTCTATATTTATTCTGTGAAATTTTCTTTGTTGTTTTTGCAAAGTATTAATGAGTATTGTAATGCATAATGATATAATGAAAATATGTCCAGGAGGTTGTGGCTAGCTTCTGGCAAAATTATAAATGTAAGTATGTTCATTATTTAACATTTCATATTTAAAATAAAACCAAATTATCCTGACACTTGTTAATTACAGCTTCTGAGCCAAAGACTTTCTCTTAAGAGGATTCTTGTCATTTAATAGATCTGTATCCAGGAGATTTTAATGAGCATTAGTTCTTCACAAAGTTTCTCAAACTTGAACAAATTATCTCTTCATGTAGGTTTTATTTTTCCAATTTTGAAGGCAGCATCAAATATAGCAAATGGAAAATGATTACCTTAGATTTCAGTGTATAGTACCATATTTTATCATGTATAGCAGTGGTGTCTGACCTTTTCAGCCCACAGGCCAGAGGAGAGGTCCCAGGTCCACCTGAGGGTCAGATCTCTATGCAGCCCCGTGGAAACACCTTGGCCAGAGCCAATGCAGCCACACAGAGCCAGAACCTGATCCGGCCAA
>NW_005841924.1:1400363-1406509 GCF_000455745.1 Alligator sinensis
GCTTGCATCAGGCCCTGGCTGAGCCATTTCCCCACAGTTACATTGGGCCCTCGCTGGGCACCCTATAGCTGCGTTGGCCTCAGCCAGACCATTTTCATGAAGCTGCATCAGGCCCCAGTCCTGCACAGCTCCATCTGCCTCAGCTACGTCAGCATCACATGCCCGTTAGACCTACAGATGGACCCAGTACTGCTCATCTGGCCTGTGGGCTGAAAAACTTAGGCACCACGGCTGCATTGAGAAAATATGGCATTACAGTATATGCTAAAGTATAGGCCCAATCCCTCCACATGGGGCCAGTCCAACCAGGGCTGGTGCCTTCACAGGGTTCCTGGCTGGGGCCGGGTGCAGCTGCATGGGAACGACCTGGCCAGAGCCTGAAGCAGCCAGACAAGATCCAGCCCGGTAGGGCTTGGAGATTCAGCAGTGGAGGAACAGTAGCAACCTTAATTGCCACCACTCCCCCACTCCCAAATTTCTGGACCCATGAAGAGACCAACAGGCCAGATTACATGACTCTCTGGGTTGGATCTGGCCCACAGGTCAGAGGATGAACACATTTGGCATACAGCACACCCCTGTGTACACTACATGCTTTGTTTTTGGAAGGCAGCACAAAGAAAGCAAAATCTTCCTTGTAGGTATGCACTGGATCTTGGGCCATGCACTGGGATGGACACAAACCAACCCCACGTGCCAGCTCCATCTGGCATGTGGGGTCATATCATCTGGCCAGAGGGCTCCACATTGGTTTGGAAATGTGGCTGTGGGGGCGTGAGAGGCAACAATATTAAATTAATGCTGCTGCCACTCCCCCACTGACAAATTTATGGATCCAAGGGGATTTATATTATATTTCCACACTCCAATTTCCACCAGTTGCTTTGGCGGGCCGGGGGTGGGGGGGAAGCTGCAGGTGATATGCGACAAAATATAGTACATATGAAAAAAGAAAAATATTTAATCAATTCAATGGGAGGTCATGATACAGTAGTAGCATGGCATCTTCCTAGTTTGAAAACACACCTTCTGAGAAAAACAAAAAGAGCTTCTGTTTATTTTACTAGGGCCTCTTGCTTATAATTCACCAATGTTAATAACTGAGAACTGCATGCAGCTATTAATATTTGATGGATGTTCCTAACACATTTTTCACTAGATTGCAAAAAAAAAAAAAAAAAAAAGTGAATTCCACTCTAGGCATTCCCCTAATCACAGAAAAGTAATATTAAACTATACCATTGCTAAGAACACCCACAAAACAAAGTACAGTCATACCATCTGGTACAAAAGAAAATTAAACTCCATTTTTTCACTAATATTAATTTATTTTGTGACATCAAAAACTTTTCCTCTTTCCTCTAAATATACGGCATTATAAACTGCCACATACATCTTTCTTGTGGGCATAAGCAGACATAATTCTTCATGTAAAATATTATTGACTGTTCCTAAGCAAGTTGGCGTTTTCAGGTGGCATTTTTCATGTTGGCCATAGTAAGATAGCGATATTGTTTTTTCTCACTCAAGGAACATTCCCATTGCTTTTAAAGTTAGTTTTGTTTCTATAGCGAGTGCATGATCAGGGACGAAGTTTAAAAGTTCTGGAGATCCAGAGTTATTTATTTAATTGGCTTCAGGCTTCCCTGACTGCAGCAAGCACTAGTATTGGCACAACTTCACTTTCCTCACAGCACACATCCAATCTTTTGCTAATCCTTTTGCATATGTCCATCTAACATATTTGCTATGGTTTCAATTCAGCCAACTATTTAATAGATTCATAGACATTAAGCCTGGAAGGGACCTCACAAGATCATCAGGTCCAGCCCCCTGCCCAAGGGACAGGAAGTCAGCTGGGGTCAGGTCACCCCAGCATGGTAAGCATCCAAGCATTTCTTAAAGGTATCCAGAGTAGGTGCTTGCACCACTTCTGCGGGGAGTCTATTCCAGACTCTGGAGACTCAGACAGTAAAGAAGTTTTTTACCTTATGTCCAGTCTAAAACAGTTTTCCAGCAGTTTGTGACCATTAGTCCTTGTCTTCCCTTTGGGTGCCCTGGTGAACAGATGTTCTCCCAATTTTTGATGTACACCCCTTATATACTTAGAGGCTGCCACCAAGTCACCCCTGAACCTTCGCTTCTCCAGCCTGAAAAGTCCCATGTCTCTCAGCCTCTCCTCATAAGGCCTGTTCTCTTGCCCTCTGATCATGCACGTGGCTCTCCTCTGGACTCTCAAGTTTCTCCACGTCCTTTCTAAAGTGTGGAGCCCAGAACTGGATGCAGTACTCCAGCAGTACTCCATTTAAGTGCATGCCTTACACCAGGCCTATCCAACTAGACACTTATGAGGAATTAATGTGCAGTCCACGGGCTTGTGCCCAGCTACTACTCCCTTCATTGGTCACATGGCTGCCATGACTGGGGTTTCTGGGGCAGGGCAATATGGCAGGAGGGGTCCCAGTGATCCTGCTCCAATGCAGCCTGGGATGTGGGAGGGTACTGCTCATGCTGCAGTAAAGCGGGGAGCTCACGAGGCTCACATAGTTAGGGAGGGCTGTACTGCCCATGTGGCGGGGTCCTGGGGAGCCCACACAGTGTGTGGCCCAGGGCATGTGACTGGGTCCACGCATGGCCCCAGCACCTCAGAAGTTGAATGGACCTGCCCTACTTTAAGCACAAATTTAAGTGCTTAAATCTGATTCTCAGCTGGAGTGCTGCAGCATCCTGAGGTGCTATGAGATCCTTTGAAGGGTGCCACAGGGTGCTGTGCAATATTAGCACTGTTAAGGGTGCAAACACCTGCACATGAATCACAAGATAAACCCAGAGATTTCAACCCATAGTATGATATACATCCTGAAGAATTAGAATTATTATTTTTCCGTAGTCAAAAAATAATTGAAATTAGTTTTTTGAAATGGAGTGCCCCTAAATTCAGAGACGTTTTGGAGGAATACTTGGAATCTAAAAAAGTTGAGTACCACTGGCTTAGACGAACTGGTGCTTTTATTAGGGGCCTAATTCTATGTGACAGTATATTCACTTTTGATTATAGATCTTCAGATTTGTAGGATGAAAGATTAGTATCAAGATACGATGGTGACAGTAACCAGAGTAAAGCCTAAACACTTGCATATGCCAGATACACGAAATAATTTATAAATTCACTATAGTAGACAGATTTGGCCATGGGTATACTGGCACCAACAAAGACCCAGATGAGTAGATGAGATTAACGGAAAACACATAAAAGTAATACTTCATTAAAAAGTTTTCCAAAAATAGGTTGCAAAGCTTTGCATGAGATTTTCAAACAGGAATGTCTTTGAAAAGTTGTTAATAATAATATGCATAATGAACAGAACACTTTATTTTAAAATCACCATTATAGTCTGCATTTGCTGATATATGATCTGTAGTTATTGGAACACACTGGAGATTAATGAGCACAGTGAAATATACACATACCCACCCCCTGATTCAGTGCCATTTGGAGTCAAAGTTATGGCGTTAACTCAGAGACTTTGCATCCCAGGAACCAGCAAGTGGTGCCAAAGAATCCTTGTTAACTTATAATTACAAGATTTTTGTTTTGCCAACCTCTTCAGGGGCAGATGCATGTGATCTCGGTATGCCAGCTCCTTCTTATTAGATGAAAGCAGGGTGAAATCATTAATTAAAATGAATTAAATGAGGAAATCTTAAGTATTCTCTGTAAGATATTCTCATCCGCCAATGCATCACAACTCTCTTTATCCCTGTGTAGCTTAGCACTTAATTATTAATAGAAAAAGACAGAAAATATGTTTTAAGGGAAAATAGACCTAAAACGAGGAGACACAACAGGGAGAGTGCATTCAGCAGCAGATGAGGTGTGACTTATTCCTGCTTTTCCTACATTACTTCCCTTTACCTGATTCTGTGAAGTTTTAAATCAATTAAGAACTATACAGGGAATAACCTTCTTGTCTTCTACAGTACTAAAAAGACAGTGGACTGCAGTGACTTCCATTTTCCTCTATACACAAAAACCCTTGAGACGTTCTTATTAATATCATAGAGAAATGCAAGCATTTAAAAAACCCTGCAAAACACCTGAATAAAGTTTCAGGCAAAAGAGTAACTTATCAGTTGGTGAATTCATCTGGGTATGATGCAGGCTGCAGACATAAAGCTGTCGAAAGTCCTTGCTTCAGGGTTCTCAAGTATAAAATATTGATGTTGTATAATTTTGCATAATTTGCTTAGGAACTGAGGCATAATTTAGTTGTCTGTAACATAAATCCTTGGAGAAGAATTGAAAAATGAACAAAGTATTTTCCAAAACTAAATCTTATAAGCAAACTATATGTGTAGTATAGGTACCCACACGCACATGTGTATAACTGTAGGCACTAGAACCATATACTTCATGCATGCTGTACCAACCACTACCATGCTGTCTGTATCCTTCACACAACTTTTATTCTAACCGATACTGTATTTAGTACCATTTAGTTTCTTATTGACTTGCTTGATTATGACACTGTTTCTCCCAGCCACTTCCAGATCTTGAAAGTACATTGGAGTTTTGTGAAACCAAGACACACTCAAAAAAAGCTTGCACTACCTTCATCTTTGAAGCCTAATGTGTTCTTGTAAAATGTTGTGTGCAAGGAATGGACCATATTCTTGGTGCGGAGGGCCAAAAAAAAATAGAGTAGGCACATTATAGTACTCTGTGTCAATCCCACTGAAATTCATTCTACCAAACCACCTGCCCAAAACCTTCCTTTGAAAAACATTACATTGGACTCCAGAGGTTAGGGTGCAATTTAACATAGATCTAGACATCCCATCCTAGATTGGTAAAAATAAGATCCAAATCATTGGATTCATTAGAACAAAGACAGGACAGATCCAAAAAGAGATAGGACAAATCTAAGACCTTTTATCTGAAGCTTGCTCAAGAAACTTTTGGTGATTTGAATCAAATGGAACAAATGCAAATTACAAACATTTTTTCATTTCCTTTTTAAACTTATTCTATTACTGATATTATTATTAGTTGCATCTGCAGTGATTATTGGGTTCAATAAACACAGGAATACATAAATGAGAAGAACAACAAACCTTAATTTGTGGAGCAGTATGCAATATCTGAAAAACTTTTGTCCAGATCTCTCTAGCTGACTCCTAACTAGCTGCTGCCTGAGGGACCACCAACTCCCTCAGTCTCTTGTTAGGGAGCATCTATAAATGATAAATTCTATCACTACACTATCATATCTTGCCCTCTCCAAAAAGGTTTAGAGTGGCAAAGGCTTAGACTTCAAAACAACCCACAAGAAAAGGAACAGCAAACTCTCCAATCAACACCCTAACACATTAAAACTCCACCCATTCCTACCCACTCCTGCTTTCCTGCTTATTACATAGAATCATAGAAAATGAGGATTGGAAGGGACCTCAGAAGGTCATCTAGTCCAACCCCCTGCTCAAAACAGGACTGTCCCCAACTATTTCATGCCACTGAAGGCTATATCTAGCCAGGACTCAAAAACCTCCAAGGATGGAACTTCCACTACCTCTCTGGGTCACCAGTTCCAGTGTTTTACTACCCTCTAGAGAGAAAATTATTCCTAATATCTAATCGAAACATCCCTTGCTGCAACTTGAAACAGTTGCTCCTTGTTCTGTCATCTGCCACCACTGAGAACAGTCTAGCTCCATCCTCTTTTGAACCCCACTTCAGGTAGTTGAAGGCTGCTATTAAGTCCCCTCTCGGTCTCCTCTTCTCTAGACTAAATAAGCCCAGTTCCCTCAGTCTTTCCTCAGAAGGCATGACCTCCAGGCCCCTCATCATTTTTGTTGCCCTCTGCTGGAAGGGAGAGAGAGGCTGCAACTAGATTTAGATGGACTACAAAAGTGGGCAGATGAGAATAGGATGGGGTTCAATGTAGACAAATGCAGGGTGCTGCACCTTGGGAGAAGGAATCCACAGCATACATACAGGCTGGGGAGTTCCCTTCTTGAAAGCACAGAGGCGGAAAGGGATCTCGGAGTCATTATTGACTCCAAAATGAACATGAGCCGCCAATGCCAGACTGCAGCCAGCAAGGCCAGCCATACTTTGTCATGCATCCAAAGGTGCATCTCAAGCC
>NW_005841924.1:1406853-1413545 GCF_000455745.1 Alligator sinensis
CACTCCTGCCTGTGGCAGGGGGTCAGGCTAGATGATCTGTTCAGGTCCCTCCTGACCCTAGCTACTATGAAACTATGAAACTATGGTTTCTCTCCAATATCTTTACATCCTTTCTGTAGCAGGGGGACCAAAACTGAACACAGTACTCCAGATATGGCCTCACCAATGCTGAATAGAGGGGAATAATCACTTCCCTCGACCTACTGACATCGTTCCTACCAGTGCAGCCCAGTTTTCCATTAGCCTTCTTTGCAACAAGGGCACACTGCTGGCTCATATTCAAATCCTGAGTCTAGGGGTGCACCAGCGGCTGATCGCCGACCAGGGTGGGGAGATCCCCCAGTGGCCAATTGCCAACCCCAGAAGCGCCAGCGGCAAAACCAGAAGTGCCACTGGCACTTCTCTCAGCGCCCCCACTCCCTGGCTGACACCACACTGGGGGGGTGGGGGGCGCACTGGCCAGCACTTCTCTCGGCACCTCCACTCCCTGCCCCCCCTGCTGTGTCCTCCATACATGTTGCCAATGGTCCACTGTAACCCCCAGATCATTTTCTGCAGAGCTGCTGCCCAGCTAATCAGCCCCCAGACTGTACTGGTGCATGGGATTGTTCCATCCTAAGTGCAGGACTTTGCACTTGTCCTTGTTGAAACTCTCCAGCATATCCACTACTCTCCCCCCCCGGTTGGTATCATCTGCAAACTTGCTGAGGTAGCCATCATACCAACTTCCAGGTCATTGATCAAGATATTGAACAAAACTGCCCCAGGACTGTCCCCTGGGGCACTCTGCTTGACATTGCCTGCCAACTAGATATCAAGCCTTTGACTACTACCTTCTGATGATCCAGCCTGATGATCCAGACAGTTTTCTATCCAGGAAAGCAAACCCTCCAGCCTATCCCAATCATGCTTCCCAACCCCATTTACATCTAGGTATGCAAAGCTTCATCCCACTTCCCAATGCTCACCTGCCCACTTACAGTCCACAATGCCCCTCCCAATCCCCTCCTCTTCTACTTAGGATCTGTGGCTGTCCTCTAAAATGCATAAATCCTTCCCTTTCCCCAACAAACACACCATTACATTTAAAAGAACCATAACTTGGAAAACACTTGTTTACATGCTTTTGCCTTTATTTTCTTGTATAATGACAAGTTCACAAACTCATTATAAGGGCAAGAAACCTGACCTCAAGAGCTCACAATCTGAGAAGACAATATGCAAGGGATAGGGAGCTGACTGACTGCGACATCATTATTGTTTCAATGTGTGTGTTGTGCTCATGATTTTAAGTCCTCTGATCATTTAGCACTTCACTGTGAAGAGTCAATTACTGGAAGAGGGGTATAAAGAGGAGCACAGTAGTATAGTTATGTACATTCTTGCTAAATACACCAAATTCTATTCTTCTTATTCACGTAAGTAGTTATAGTGACACTCAAACAACAAATGCACATAGAAAGTGTTGTAAAAATGGAGACCCTCAAGACTCTGTCCTTGGGTCAACACTGTTCAGCATCTTCATTAATGATGTGGACATTGGTATCAGAAGCGGACTAGCCAAGTTTGCCAAGAACACCAAACTCTGGGGTAAAGCATCCACACCTGAGGACATGAGGGTGATCCAGGCTGACCTTGACAGGCTCAGGAAATGGGCGGATGAGAACCTGATGGTGTTTAATACCGAAAAATGCCAAGTTCTCCACCTTGGGAAGAAAAACCTGCAGCATGCTTATAGGCTCGGTAGCGCTACGCTGGTTAGCACTACAGACGAAAAGGATTTGGGGGTCATGATTGACCACAAGATGAACATGAGCTTTCAATGCGATGCTGCAGCTAGTAAAGCGAGCAAAACGCTGGCTTGCATCCATAGATGATTCTCAAGCAAATCCCAGGACATCATTCTCTCATTGTACTCGGCCTTGGTGAGGCCGCAGCTGGAGTACTGCATCCAGTTTTGGGCTCCACAATTCAAAAAGGATGTAGAGAAGCTCGAGACAGTGCAGAGGAGAGCCAGACACATGATCAGAGATCAGGAAAACAGACCTTATGATGAAAGGCTGAGAGCTATGGGACTCTTCAGCCTGGAAAAGCGCAGGCTCAGGGGTGATCTGGTGGCCACCTATAAGTTTATCAGGGTGTTCACCAGGATCTGGGGGAACGTCTGTTCACCAGAGTGCCCCAAGGGATGACAAAGTTGCACGGTCACAAACTCTTTCAGGACTGTTTGAGGCTGGACATAAGGAAGCACTTCTTTGTAGTCCAAGCCCCCAAGGTCCGGAATAGACTGCCATCGGGGGTGGTTCAAGCACCTACTTTGAACACCTTCAAGAGAAATTTGGATGTTTTTCTTGCTGGGATCCTTTGACCCCAGCTGACTTCCTGCCCCTGGGGCTGGGGGGGGCTGGACTCGATGATCTTCCAAGGTCCCTTCCAGCCCTAGTGTCTATAAAATCTATGAAGTCATTCTGTGTATAATGGTATTTCTTGATAATCTTTATCCGCTTTGCTGTGTGTTTTTTTTTACAACCATCTCTAAATCAAAGCAAACTTTAAAATGTTATACACATTGTATTGACTAAATCCTGATACCTTTTTCATGCACAAATCCCACTAGGAGTTCTGCCTGAGTGATAATGAGAACTTCAGGATTAAAATGCTACAAAATATTGTCTCTCTATCAGGGTATCCATCTGAATGATTACAAGATTTTAGGGTAGAATCCTCAAAGGCTGCTAAGGGTATTAGGTGCCCAACTCTCACTGAAAGTCACTGTAAATTGAGCATGTAATGAATTTAGCAAGTTTTCAAAATGTCATCCATAGCCTCTGCAGCTTATATAAAGCTCGCACTGATTTACACCAGGGCTCAGCTTTCCCAAGGAGGTTAACTAATGAAGTCAATGGAAATTATTCATAGCCTGTCAAAGAAGAACAGGGCCACTGACTTGTGAAAATGTGCTGACAGTTGTCATTAAATGCCAGTGCATCTCCAAACTGATGTTTAAAAAGACATTCTAGAAATTTGACACCTATTTTTTTTACAGGAAATCACTTCTTAGTATTTATTAACTTTAGTCTGGGTTTCCTGGGAAAGTGGCTGTAGAATAGTCCAAAATGTGCATTTCCCTTTGTTGTATCTCATATGACTCCACCTTGAATATAAAGAAAGTCTGATAGAAAGAAAAGATTTTATAGCCTTGATGGTATAGATGTTTGATTCTTAAGAAACTCCCAAAGAAACCATCCTTGCATGCTGCTCAGCCTTGAATTCATTTCTGATACCTTGTAGTTAGAGCAAACATAAGGCTCTTGTGCAAAATTATACTTGTATTATTTTCTAATTCACGTAAAGCCCAAGAAACATGGAGAAAAAAAAAGTGCATACAATGGAAATTACTCTGACTTGGAAAACTACAAATTTTCCTCTGAATCACTAAGGCAGCAGATCAAACTAGAGCATTTCAAAGTTAAATCATACCCTGTTGTTGCTATCTTTGAAGAATCTCAAGAAGCCCTGGGAGCAGGAATTACCTGAGCCTGGACAATGAGTAGCAGCATATGTATTGCCTGCATTTACCATTTGTTTGAAAAGAACGTGCAATGGCAGTATACTATGTAACAGTAATGTAAAGTCCTTTTGAAAATCAAGTCACTGTTGCTGAGTGTTTCTATACCTCAGGCTACATGAAGACAAGTTAAGTGCTGGTGCTGAGCCCTACCATTTTGTTTTATTTCACTGCGATGGGCAGGCTGGGAGTTGCCAGAGACAATGAACGTAGCCATAACCCTTCTTCATGGTAAACATATAATTTCCCCAGTGATCCAGTGAGTAATAACAAAAAGTTATGTGTAGTACATATAGTGTTTATATTCCCCTGGGTTTAATATGGCTCACAGTAAAATTGATTTTCTGGAATCGTGCAATAAACCTCATCAAAGTAAATGAAACCCTCACTGACTTTTTATAAAGTGATTGGATTCAGTGTGATAAATTAACCCTCGCTATCAGAGAGACTCCCAGTAATGTGCTCATGTGATTAAACTCCTCCAGTTCCTATTTAGGATTTTAATTTTTCTATGGGGCTTATTTAACTCTCTCTGGGCCTTGTAGGCACTTCAAGAGCTCACTGATTGCCGGGGGGCTTGCATGCAGCTGAGTGCTGTACGTAACTAGAATTCTGCAGTTTTTTTATTCCAGACCAAATTTATCAATTTAGATTTGTGCTGGCTTAGCAGAGTTCTCCCTGCCCTTTCTTCCCTCCCATACCCCTCACTTTTCCCCTGTTGGAGTAGCCAGTAGTTCAGTCTAATGGTTACCTGTATCTCTCCAGAAACTAAGAGTTCCTAATCAGGAGAAGACAGGAATGGACAAAGTTTCTGTAGCATTTATTTTAGAAATAGTTTTGTACATGTTTGAAATAAGTACTTGTGAAAGATGCTGGCATGGCTGTCATAAAGACCAAAGGAAATCCTGTGTTAATCTGCAGAATTAATATATTTTGGCCCAGGGCAAGCTTCTTCATATTTCCACTACTGGAGTGTATAGTGTCTCACTGGAAGGGCCTGTAAGACTAAGAAAGTGGTTCTCATGCCCAGTCAATCTTTGAACTTTCAGGTTTTGCAGCTGTTCAGGTCCGGTTCCAGGAGAAAGCTGGTGACAATCCTTAGGTGCCATCGAGGTTATGATGTAGCACATACTGGTTACCAGAGGATCTCTCCCTCAGACAAAAATGAAATTCAGGGTGACCTTCCCTAAAATGCCTTGACAGCCTCCAGTGACTTTCTAAAAGAAGAAAGTCTATCTGCAGCTAATGTGCAATATGTATGAAAACTATTTTTGTTACCATGTTTACTCCTGGTTAAATGAAAAAATTATTCATTTAACCAAGAGTAAAACCTCTGAGACTTTTCTTCTCGTTTCCCAGAGTGTCTGGGGAAAACAGGCTGCAGTAAACAATCATGCCCTATTTTATTCCTACTTAAATGAATTATCATAATAATAATTACTAGCAAAAACATCTGGTTTCTGCACAGCACAGACGGCAATTTTTTGACACATTGCTCACATTTCCCTTCCTTCCTCTGAGTTTCCAGGCTGAGGGTCTTATCCTTTTATAGCCCATACTTGCTGACTCTAGCATACTTGCAAATACAAACTTAAGCAGAGGTAGATGATGCCCCATATAAATTTTACATTTCTGGAAAACAATCACTACATACTAACATCAACTCTGTGGAGCATTTTCCTGATTCTTTATGCAGAAGATATTTGCGCATATACAAGATCTTAATTTTTGAACTCATCTCCCTCCTGCTCCTGTTTTTCTGTACATCTCAGCAACCACCTGAAAAGATATCATCCTGTGTCTGACATCACAATTGACTGGGGTAGAAACAAGCATGATGTCACACCTCAAGGAATGTACTGGTAATTAGAAATTAGAAATAAACTGCTGAAGGAATATAATATTTTTGTTTAATTTGGATTCTTATTAACAGGTGATCACACAGTGTAGGATTGCCATTTTGCAGAAAAGAGAAAAATCAACAAAAAAAATCAGCAATCATCTATTTATCTTGTAAGGACTTTGAACATTACTGACTGTTGCGTGCTATGCTAATAATATAATATAATTTGCACTTCCATAATGCCTTTCATCTGAGGAACTCAGAACCCTATTAACTGGTGCTAAGTTGCTTCCACGTCTGTATTGAGCAGTGGTGGCATGGAAAATAGTGATCAGAAGCAGGAGCCACATGACTCTCTGCTGGACTGGCAGTTTCAAGCGGGCCAAAAAAATTAGATAATTGGAAGGGAGTAGGGAGAAGAGTGAATGAAGTACAGTGCTACCAACGGTCATAGTATTTAGAGATTTCCTTAAAGGCCCGGTTGCCTGGAAGGAAGAGACTTCAGGAGAATCTCATTTCATTTTAAATAAAAACAAACCCTAGGTTTCTTGCCCTAATTATTGAGAAGAGCTTGGAAAAGCAGAGTTAATGCACTTTAAAGCCTCAGAAATCAGGGGGCCAAGGGAAAAAGTCCCAACATTTCTATTTGAGGGGGAGAAATGCTTTTGATTTTTAAGCCAAATCTTATGATTTTGGGGAGCCCAACTCATTACTTTTTCAATGCTGCAGGCTGGCAATACAGACAATTTCTATATGCAAAGCTTCTCACAGGGCCTACAAAAAACTACCCGCCTCTTCTGCAATCTGTTCTTTCCTGAGCTGCAAACAAACCGGCCCCACCACAGCTAAACCCATCTCCTCCAACCTTGTGCCCCCAGCTTTCCAGCCTGCAAACCACTTCATCCCCCTGTCCACTTTACTTCTGTTCCTTCTGTCCTTGCCTGCACCCCTCTCTCATGCACACAGCTAGCTGCTATGGAGAGAAATGGGCCTGAGCCCAGGAAAGGAGCCAGGTCCAGGGCGACCTCCCAAACCCTAGCAGCAGAAGACCATTCTCCAAAGGCATGCACCTCTGGCCCAGAGCCAGGAAGTCCTGCGTGGTACCACCTCTGACCCAACCTCAAGAACTGCAGCCTCTGGCTCAGAAAGCAGCAAGCGGACAGGCCTGCCCCAGTTTGACCAGCTTGGCAGCCCATGCAGAGTGGCAGCCCACCAAGCAAACAGTGATTTACCTGCAACCTAGTCCAGAAGCCTGGAGGGAACCATATTGCCAGTGAAGAG
>NW_005841924.1:1413576-1415192 GCF_000455745.1 Alligator sinensis
CTGTGTATCTGCCTACAAAGGGAAATCAAAAGAACCGGAGATTGTTTCCTATACATTGAGCATGTCAGGTTTCTCTTTGTTCAGCTGTTTAAAACAACTTAAAATAATTCTCAGTGTCAACAAATTAGAGAGACACTCTGATGCATGTGAAGCAGAACAATGTGAAATACAAACAGCAATCTAGCAACAATCTAACAACAAGAAATCTAGCTCTGAATTCCATCTGCTCAGAGGCATGTCCAGCCTATGCTCCTGTGACACCCTGCCTGCAGCGCTGCTAACAACCAGGGATTCTAAGTGCAGTCAGGGGGTCTGAGAAATTCTCCCAAGAGCCAAAAACACTGGCCAAAAGCCTGACATTAGGCAAGGATGCCCTCCTCCCCACCCTGAAATCAGCCCCTGACTCGGCACTGCTCAGGATGGGGCAGTTTTTTTGCCATGCAGGCCGGTGGCATGTTGGGGGGGCAGGGCACTAAGCCATGACACAGAAGCATAGGATTGGATATGGGGCTTTGGGCCCACCCACAAATTGTGCGCCCCCAGACTCAGGAGGCACCAGTCACTCCTGCCTATACGCTATGTAACACGATCAATTCTGTATTAATTTATCCTATGTTGTATAGGCAGACAAGGTTCCTTGGGTGAATTTGATACCTTTTATTATAAAAGATATCAAATTCAGCCAAGGAACCTTGTCTGCCTATGTCCTTAGACCAACACAGCTACAACCTACACCCCTCCTATGTTGTATAGCATTCAGTATGTAATTTGGGAATTTAACTGGTTTAATTCCCAAGTGCAGCACCTCCAAACACACAATGGGTGTGGGGCATAAATCAAAGTAATTTCATAGATTTCATACACATTAGAGGCTGGAAGGGACCTGAAGAGATCATCGGGTCCACCCCCCCACCCCCCCCACCATAGGCGGGAAGTCAGTTAGGATCAAGTGACCCTAGCAAGAAATAAATCCAGCTGTTTTTTGAAGGAGTCCAGAGTAGGTGCTTGCACCACCTCTGGGGGAAATTTGTTCCACACTCTAAAAACACGTACCATAAAGAACTTTTTTCTAATATCCAGTCTAAATCGGCCTTCTTGGAGTTTATGGCCGTTAGACCTTGTTATCCCTTGGGGAGCTCTGGTGAACAGATGTTCTCCCAGGTCCTGATGTACCCCTCTTATGTAATTGTAGGCTGCCACCAAGTCCCCCCGGAGCCTTCTGTTCTCCAGACTGAACAGTCCCAAGTCCCTCAGCCTCTCCTCATATGACCTTCCTGTGCGGGCCGGGAGCGACCCGAGCCCTTTTCCGTGCTGCACGTGGGCTGTGGCCAGCAGCCCGGGCACACCGGATCAGAGAGGGAAGGCCGTCGAGCTGGAATTAGGCACAAACGCTTAGCGGTAGTTTTAAAGATTGTTTACTTTCACCGAGATGGCAGTGGTGTAGGCTGGAAAACTTGCTTGAGTTGCGGTTACAGACAGGAAACAAAACAAAACTCTTAACTGCAGGGCACGAGGGTACGTCGCAAGGGGTTTTCAGCGACGGGAAGATGTAAAACACAAGGGTACGTCGCAAGGGTTTTCGGCGACGGGAAGATAAACCTGCAGGACTCGAACCC
>NW_005841924.1:1417836-1447431 GCF_000455745.1 Alligator sinensis
AGCCTTTTATACGGCTAGCAAGCCAATCACTAGCCGCCACGTGTGAATAATTTAGAACTGGCCAATAATGGGACTCGAATTAGCATACAAATGGCGGGAACTCTTTGCAACGAGCATTTCTGTGCTGCAACAAAGAAATGCACCCTGCCAAGAAAGCTTCAAATTGGCGGGAAATTCTCCCTTGCACCGGGGTTCTCTTTTGCAGCAGAAAACTCCACTGTGCAAGGAAGCGATAATTTAGCGGGGACAATTTAGCAGTGCCGAAGCACACAAAAACCAAAATCACACCCTTTGGGTTGTGACACTTCCCTCCAGGCCTTGGATCATATGAGAGGCTTTCCTCTGGACTCTCTCAAGCTTCTCCACATCCTTCCTGAAGTGGGGGGCCCAGTACTGGACGCAGTACTCCAACTGTGGTCTCACCAGGGCCGAGTAAAGCGGGAGGATGACTTCCCTGGTTTTGCTTGAGATGCATCAGTGGATGCATGCCAGAGTTTGGTTAGCTTTGCCCACCACTGCATCACATTGGTGGCTCATATTCATCTTTTGGTCAATCAAGACCCCCAAGTCCCTTTGGATCGTGGTGCTAGCAAGCGTAGTAGCACTGCCGAGCCTGTAAGTATGCTGAGGGTTCTTCCTACTGAGGTGCAGCACCTTGCACTTCTCTGTATTAAAGGCCATCCGGTTTTGGTTGGCCCACCTTGAGAGCATGTCCAAGTCAGCCTGTATCCCCAGCCTGTCCTGCGGTGTGATGGCCCTCCCCCATAATTTGGTATCATCCGAGAACTTGGCCAGTTCACATCTGACTCCTGAATCTAGATCATTGATGAAAATGTTAAATAGTACTGGCCCAAGTACCAAGCCCTGAGGGACTCCACTGGTCACCCTGCACCACGCTGAGTTGCTCCCTTCAGCTAATACTCTTTGGGTCTGACCCCGCAGCCAGTTGCCTAGCCATCAGACTGTACGATGATCTAGGTCACAGTTTCCCAGCTTAACCATGAGGACATCATGGGGAACTAGGTCAAAGGACTTCTTGAAGTCCAGATAAATGGCATCCCTTGTCCAGGGCATATGTTACCTGGTCATAGAAGGAGATGAGGTTGGTCAGGCAAGACCTGCCATGTTGGCTGGCATTCAGAACCTTGCCTTCCATTAGTCTGGCATTAATAGATCCCTTGACAATTTTCTCCAGGGACCAACGTCTGACTGATTGGTCTATAGGATCCCTGCCACACCTCTCTGCTGCCTCAGGGTGGCTCTAAATTATGCTGGCAGATTACTGACTTTTGAAGGGTTACCTCCACTTGCCCTTCCCCCTGCCTTATCTAGGATAATAAAAGAAACACACTTCAGCCTTAAACCCCATTCACCTTGTAAGAAATTCCTATATGAGTAATAGGAAGGCTTCAGTCATGCAAAGGCAGACGTGGGGGCAGGCAGAGAAATTAACCATAGGCTGGCTCATAATACACATCCAAAATGAAAATATCTAGCTAGCAATTATATAGTATTCCTCATTTTTAAAGTTCAAAGTGTTTAAAAATCTTCTCCCTAGGGGAACCTGAGGTACTGGTAGATGAAATAACTTGGGCAAGTCTCACAGGAAGTCAACAGCAGAGCCAAGAATAGAACTAAAAAGCCTGACAACTATACCTGATTTAGTCAAGACATATCTCAAGCTAAATGTCTCAATCTGGACATGCTGTTTCTCAAAGAATTTGCAATAAGACAGGGTACAGTCCAGTTTCACCCAAGTTACTGGTATTTCTGTATACCTGGCTGATATTGATGTTTGCACTATGCTCATAATAAATGGCTTCCTATATGGACAGCAGTGAGCTGGAAGGAAACATCTCCGCAATGTCATTCCTAGGACAAGGCTTAACCACATACTCTCTATAATCAACAACATCTATTTTATGTCCCTGTTTGTATCACAGATGTTTCACCTTTCCTTCATCTGAATGTGTCTGTCTCACTTGCACCTGATATACAAGTTTTCAAAGTTAATCATTATAAACTCAAGTACATAAAATCAATGCAATGTGAAAGAAGCAATTAAAATCAAGCATGTGTACACTTAATAATAAAAAGCCTATTCTAAGGGTCAATATATCTTGTTGCAACATTTTTACATTCTTTTTAGACTCACCTTTTTATGGACTTCCAGACTAAATTCCTTGTCCCTTTTTCATGTTTTATGATATTATAAAGGTATCTCATACCTGTCATTAAAAACTATAAAAAACCCAAAGAACAAATATAGCGTCAGCATTCCACCATTGGGATTCTTATTCCACAACTGTAAGAGCAGAAATATTGGTGAACTCCTTATTTATTTTTTTCTTGCACTATATGGATAGAAAGTATTTCTGACCTCTAGGATACCATTGAGAAAGTAAGTTTTCATGACATCACATTGAATAAAAAACTTTATCTAGATCAAAACCTTATCATCTGACCTCAGTCCTGTTGTCTAGGTTATCTAAGTGAAGTTTTACATTCTAGGGAAAAAATACTGTTGGACTTTAAAATATTATATAGACAATTTTAAAAAACCTTACAATATTAAATGATGAGTATGACTGCATATATCTAGGCCCATTCTGCAGCTCCTGCTCTTAAGTAATATCACTGATTTCAATGGGCCCACTAACAGCTAACAAATGGAAATACATTTTTCAGGATCTGAAAGCAATGCTTGTAGCTACCATATGCTAGAAAGCCTGAGGTTTTTCCTCTCGGGTAGGCTAAAGCTATCCACACTCCATCCTGCCCACTATGTCACACTGATTTAATTTTGTCTTAATATTTTTTTCATATGCTAATGACACCTAATTCTACCTCCTGCTCATCGGATCAGGGCCCTGTGGTCTCTGCTCTTTCCCAGTACCTGGCTGCAGTTGGGGAGTGGATGTGGATGAATCAATTGAAACTGAAAGCAAACAAGACAGAGGTGATGGCAGTGGGCAGACCACTTTACTCGGATAGAATTGAGACATCTATCATTGATGGGTTCAGCCTTCCCTTGTCACTCAGGTTTGTCGTCTGGGAAGGCTCCTGGATCCTCTGCTGTACTTGGATCTTCAGGTGGCAGAAGTAGCTATAACTGCCTCTCACCAACTCCATCTGCTAAGAAGCATACAAACTTTTCTTTTAGATTCACATCTGGTCACCATCATCCATGCCATTCCTCACTTCAAGGCTAGACTACTGTAATGGGGCTGTCCTTGAAGACCATCCAGAAGCTGCAGCTGGTGGAGAATGCAGCAGCTCACTTTCAGATGAGGGTGGGTCACCAGAAGGACTCCAGTTTACATGAGCTGCCAGTAGCTTTCCAGGCACAATTCAAGGTGCTGGTTTGGGCCTATAAGGCCTTACAGACCTAAGGGACCACCTTCTCCTGTATGTATGCTGCCTCAAAAATCTTTAAAGGTCAGCCAAGAGGAGCCTTCTGCGAGTACCAGGAACACACCAAGTCTGCTTGGCAAAAATACATGGGAAGCCATTTTCAGTAGTCAGACCTCAGTTCTCCTTCCCTCTTAAGGTCTGCCAGAGCCTAAATCTGGACATCTTTCAGAAGCAGTATAAGACTTCCTATTTGGGCAGGTGTTTGGCAAAAACAACTAGGCTGGAATATTGTTTAGCAGGTTTATATTTTAGAAACATTTTCCTACTTTTTTAAGTTATTCTAGTCTCCTATTGTAAGATGCCCTGAGTCTCTGCTGGGAATGGCAGCATATAACTCAAATGAATAAATAAAATACCTCAGGTATGTCAAGTGACTCTTTACATGGACAGGGCTTTATTATGTGGTTTGCCTAGTCTATTCTATTTGTAGTGCTTTGATGGTTGCAGCATCAACAAGTCATGAACCTGCCAAAATTTCTGATGTTTTGGTGACTATTCTAAGTCCTGAAGAACTGTATCCCAGTGAATGTCTGAGACCAAACACTTGCAATTAAGCAGACATGCCAGTAATTCCCAAAGGTAATAGCCTGAGATTATATTGTCCTATCCACTTTCCCTTTTTTTCTTGGGAATTTCTTGTTCAGAAGGACTTTCAGGGACTACCATAGAAGAGGAACCTACAGCTTTTGCAAGAGCAAAGGTTACAAAGGCCAGAAGAAACTAGTGGGTTCAGGCAGCAGAACAAAGACAAGGGTAAACTGAGCAGCTGCCCCTTCCTGCCTGTGACTTGCATAATAAAGAGGTAAGGTACAAGAGTGCTAGTAAGAGACTGTTCTTGATCTTTTCTGTTTCCAGTCCCATTATATTGGTTGGAGTAACAAAAGATCATATCCCTGTTCCATGGCAGAGGTCAATACCTACTACCGCAATAAGCTACTTTTATATCAGATCACCAATAAAGACATATAGGATAGAGGTCAGAGTAGATAACCTGAACCCCTGCGACAGATGAAAGGATTATTCTGCTTCTAATTGGTCACCTGCCAATAGCAGTTGTGCTTCAAGAGCCTTGTGATGTCAGCCTTATTCTCATAAAAAAAATTAAAATCTTCCACATTAGAAACAGTGAAATGTAATGGATGCTAGCACCTCTGAGGAAAAAAGAAAAAACAAATCAAATAACTTATTTAGATGCCCAACAATAGATTTAGGGGCCTACCTTAGATATCTCAGTCTGAGATGTTTCTACAACCACTACACAAAGGGAGTATAAGGATGTTCTGCCTGTTCCTGAACGCTCTAAGTGGCTGAGACAGGGGGCTTCATCTTGTAGCATTCCTAGAGATCACGGCTTCTCTTCTGGGAAGGAGATGGCTATTCAGTTATGGATTGGTTAACAGGGCATTGAACTCTCACTGGGAAGGAGAAGGATAACTCCCAAATCAAGAAAAGGGGTTTGTTGCCAAAGACTTGAGTTTAGAGAGTTGAACTGTCAATGCAGAACTAAGAAGATGGGGCCAGTCAGTAAACTGATTCTGAGCAAGGGAGTGGAGAGGATAATGCTGCTTGTCAGAGACCTGGGCTTTTGCACTGAGAGAAAGTGCAGCTGGAATACATTAAGAGCCACAGCAGACAAGTTTTCTCCAGGCAGCAACTCAACTATGCTGGGGGTTCATACCAATCCAGCAAAAATGGGGAAGCATGATGCAGACAACAGAAATCAGAATCTAACACTCAATGAGCTTGCAACACATCCAGAAGCATCAGTGACTACAGCATAGGATTGGTCCTTATGCTGTAGGGGCAGGGCTTACTGGAATGATGGATCGTGTCAGAGAGCATTCATCTGTATCTTTATTTACTGGGACCATTGCATTTTTTGATGGGGAATGAGCATGTGTAACTTTCCATCAAGGTTACCTCTTAGCATGACTGTGAAACAGGCCGAAGGCTTTAGATTGAAGCATTGCTTTTTTGTTGAAAGTACTGTCAATTCCTGGGGTTAGTTTCAGCCTCCCCAAAGAGAACTGGTGTTGGTGAGTGACAAGAGAGTTGTCTTATATGTGTTTCTAGGAGCTGGGATCTCCTTAATAAACTCCATCGAGACCCCAGCCAACAGAGGAGGTGGATGATAATACTGTTATTGTCAAATGCCATACCTAAGCGTTAAAAAAAATAAAAAACCCTCAGATGGATGCAGATGGACTGAATCTAAGATCAAATCCCCATAAACCTGGTTTTAAAAATAATCCACTTCTTTGTTCCAATTTCTTTTGGTTCTGGTCTTTCTTTTAAATATTGTATCTCTTAGGAAAGATGCTTGGACTCAAAATTTGAGAGACCCCTTCAAGTTAAAAATGAAATGTTACAAAAACTACTAGTATTCATACATGTCTGCTCATATAGGGCCCCCTGCTACCCTTCTGATCCCCTGAGTAGAAAAGCTGTCGGCTTTTAGGCTCTTCCCTCTTCTGTGTAAAACAGAAGGGCCCATATCTTAAATCTGTTGTCCCAAAATCTGTGGAAGGGTTGAAATGGTTATATAATCAATAGAGTACTGGACTACCCTTCAGGATACCTGGACTCCTCCCTCCTTCCTGATTGACTTTGAGCAGGTGGCTCAATCTCTCCAGTACTATTGCCAATCTATAAACATGGAAAGAAAGCTTCCCTATTTCACGGATAAGTTGTGACATAAACCCATTCCTAATTGTGAGCCATTTGGATATTGAAGTGATGAGGGCCATATAAGTAAACAGATCTCTTCTGTCTCTTTTGTTCCTTCCACTCCACTTCTGTATTTCACAATCCCACTTTCTTTCTCCTGTTTCTTTCAATGTTTCTATTTGTGGAACAAGGGAAAAGGGACATAGCTTCTTACCTCACTCATCCTCTAGATTTTTCTGTTCCCCCATTTACTTGTCCCTTCCTTGGCCCCCACTGTCCTTTTCATCTACATGTAGGGAACAAGAGGAGAGTATCAGTGTGTAAGTGAATCCCAACCAGCCAGGAGCAGCTCTGTGGGGAGCCAGGTTCGGCCAGGGACAGTGATGGTGGCATGCAGATTCCTCCTTCTAGCTCTTGCTCTTGGCCAGCAGAGAAAACCTGCCAAAAAGGGGCAGACAGGAAGCAGGCACTGGAAGGAGAAACCTGTACATTGCCACCACTGTTCCCTACTGTGTATGGCACCCCGCCATAACCACAGCCCCCAGCTGGAGCAGGATAGTAGCAGCTCTGGGGTTCCCCCCACCCCTCCAGCTCAAGTGGGGACCACTGCACCCCCCTGGATCTACCCCTACCTGTGTTGCTTCTTGCTATTCAACAGACGAGGGGGCCTGCTGGCTTCCTGGGATCCCCTGAGTATATATTAACTAACTACCTCCTTGTTGTTGCAGTGGCAGGGCCCTTGACTTCCCTGTGAGTGTTCCTGTTGTAGATACTGTTCCTTTAGTTGCAGGTGAAGGTCTGAGGTGATGGTTTGGGAGATTCCTTCAGTAAACAACTGCCTGGCAAAGCAGGGAAGTGAACTTTATAGCCCTTTCAGTCCTATGTTCCCGAATGTAAAGGGCCTTTCTATATTGTGAATGGGTTAAAGGAGAGCTTAAGACTGTTTCTGAAACAGACTTGTGGACTTAAGTTTACAAGATGTAAACACCTTTTGAAATTCTAGAGCCCATTCCCAGCCACTGAACTCACAGAGTTGAGGGTACTCAGCATCTTCCAGAAGGTGCTCCTGACTTCACAGGATCAGGCTGCATACTAAAAGAAAAAAAACCCCACGTACTAAGTTCTGTTTATACCTGAATCTTGCTATATCAAATTCACAGCCATATGGTTCCAACTGAAGAAGCAGAGATACCAGTTTTCTTATTAATTTTTCTATTTCAGAAAATGTGGAAGACCGAAGATTGTAAGTTATCTGAAGCTAAGAGAAGGGAGGAGGATGGGGGTGGAAGGAAAACGTACCAATGAAATGTTGACAGTTTTCTATTTTTTTGCCAATTGTTGCTAAGATGACAGACGGCGATGTTTGTGAAATGTATAATTCAAAGCAAATTTGCCTAGATAGCCAAGTTAAAGATGCTTTATCCTCCTTAACAAATGTTATGCAGCAATCAGCAAAATCCAAAGTACATAATACAACCTGAAAAGCCAAAAAAAAAAGAAAAGAAAAAAGAAATCCTCTTTTTCTCCCAAGTCAACATATTTTCTGTTCCCAAATAAAGAACTTGGCCTTCTTTCAAACTCTCGTAGCTAATCAATAGCTTAGTCGTAGGATGAAAAATGATGTATCCAAATTCTTAAAAACTGACATTTGCTAACTGTCTCCAAGGTCACATTGCCTGCCAATTGTTCAGTTTACCCAACTTTTGTTTTGAGCCAAATAATAATATGATCTTTGATTAATATTTGATAGTAATTTAGATTGTGCCAGATGATCTTAAAGCTCATTTAAATCAGCTTGAAGATAATATTAAGCTTTCTTCTAGCATAATCTATTACCATAAATGATTGTGTCATCTGCATATAAATGATGAGCTGAATATGATAATGAAGTGCAAAGATTATCAATATAGAATGACAAATGCATCTGACTTAAGATAAATCCTTCAGGGACCCATTTGTTCTGTTTTCACTGGTAAAAGATTCATTGTTTCATTTCAAGTGTTCTAGAGAAAACATAAAGGGTTTGGATCATGAGATATAATATTTATCCTGTGTGAAAAGAGAAAAAAAAATCACTAAATTGTAGAACTCTCTCTTTTCAAGTATGGTAATTACAGTTCACACACATCCATTATCTTTTCTGTACTATAGGCTCTGATTAATTATAGTTTTTTGTTTTGTTGTGTGTGTTTTTTTAAGCATGATTACACTGAAGCATGTATTTTGTTCAGACCAGGTTTATTTAATTTATTTATTTACTACTAGATGGTCATTTAAAGGAGTTAATTTTAATTATTGAGTAAATGCCAAACTGATTGGACAAAATGTACCTGAATGTAGTTTACAGTATGACACCCAAAACTATTCCCTTAAAAATGACAGCTGGGAGAGCATCAGGGAAACCCCACTTGGCAGTAAGGCTGCACTTAAAAGAATTAAATTGTCAAGTTTGCTAGGCTTATGAGTCTAATTAAAGTCAGTGGACAATTCTAGCATCAAAAGCAACGATTACAGCAGTAAGAAATACTAATAAATACATTAAATCAGTTAAAGCAGTCAAGGAAAAGGGAAGGGCTCATGCCAATACTGGAATGAAGAGATAATACATAATGGCTATGACATGCTATTGGAGGATATACAATGAGACAACACTGGAGCTCTGGAATGCAGCACTCGGAAATGAACATGCAGATGCTCCAGATAATGCATCATATTCCTTCCTAGACCATCCATTTTCACAGAAATAAAACCCTGAGCAGGAGGCTCTGATATTCTCACTGAGAACTGTGCCACAACACCTACTCTTTTGTCATGAGTTGATTTCCTCACTCCAGGTTATGCAGTTCACTCTGCAGGACGTGATGTGTCTTCCTCAATTTCTAGGATTATAGAATCATAGGGCTGAAAAGGGCCTCCTGAGTTCACCTAGTCTAGCCTCCTACTCAAGGCAGGATCATCCCTAACTAAACCATCCCAGCTAAGAGTCTGTTCAACCTGCTCTCAAAAATTTTCAGAAATGGAGATTTCACAATCTCTTTAAGTAGCCTGTTCCAATGCCTGACCACCCTCATAGTCATAGATTCATAGATGTTAGGGCTGGAAGGGACCTCAATAGATTGAGTCCGACCCCCTGCATAGGCAGGAAAAAGTGCTGGGTTCAGATGACCCCAGCCAGATGCCTATCTAACCTCCTCTTGAAGATCCCCAGGGTAGGGGAGAGCACCACCTCCCTTGGGAGCCCATTCCAGACTTTGGCCACTCTAACTGTGAAGAAGTTCTTCCTAATGTCCTAGTCAGAAAGTTCCTTCTAATCTCCAACCTAAATTGCCTCTCCTCCAGCTTGAGTCCACTGCATCTAGTCCTGTCCCCTATGGTCATGGATAAAAGCCCATCTCCATCCTTAGTAGTCGTCCTTCAGGTATCTGAAAACTGTTATCCAATCCCTGTTGGCTCATATTCAGTTTATGTTCTACTGTAACCCCCAGGTCCTTCTCTGCAGTACTTCAGCCACTCACTCCCCAGTCTGCATTTGTTCATGCAATTATTCTATCCCAAGTGCAGGACTTTGCACTTGTCCTTGCTGAATCTCCACCAATTGATTGTGGACCATTTCTCCAGTCTATCCAGGTCGTTTTGGATACTATCCCCACTTTCCAGAGTACCCGCAACACCACCCAAATTGGTGTCTCTTGCAAATTAGCTAATTTCCTTGAAAACCTGATTCTTTGAAAACCTGCTCCATGATCTTTCCAGTTATTGATATCAAACTGACTGGTCTGTAGTTCCCCAGATACTCCTTCTTCTCTTTCTTAAAGATAAGCACTATATTTACCCATTTCCAACCATCTGGGACCTCACGCAACATCTACAAGTTCTCAAAGAGGAAAACCACTGGCTCTGAAATGACCTCAGACAATTCTATCAGTACTCTAGGGCATATTCCACCCAGCTCTGCTGACTTGAAAACATCTAGCTTTCCTACTCCGTTCTTCTACTACTCTAGTAATCTCCTTCCCTATCTTTGTTGTCATCTGCACTCATCATCCTGTTCAGCTCCTTCCCCAAGCATGCTTAGTCTGTGTTCCTTGCATTTAAATTCCTATCTTTATACATTAAAACATGTCCATAGCACACAAAATGTGTGTGTATGCATTTGTGTGTGTATGGGCATTCATATGTGCACCTCTAAGGGCACTGACAGAGCTGCAGGTTCCTGGTCTAACTCATGATGCTTCACAGAAAGCGTTATGAGATAGACCAACTGTCCTGATCAAACAGATGTTCACTGTGGGGTCAGGAAAGTCTGTAATCCAGCTGCATGTCTGCCCCTAGCCCTGTTCCCCTCTCTAAGCTTCTGTGCTCTCTCAAGATGGGAGCAGGGGAAAGCAGGGGAATAAATTCAGTCTGGGGTTTCCCCAGCCATGCTGGAGTTGGCAGGGAGGGAGGGAAGTGTGGATAGGAGGCCCCACCTTGGGAGGTGCTCCAATCCACCCACCCCACCCTCCAGCGATGGCTAGGAAACCCGCATACTGAACTCACTCCCTTCCCTTCCCCCTACCCCCTTCTGAAGACCACATGCAGAGCAGAGTGGGGCTGCATCAGCCTAGTTTTGCTCCCAGATGCACTGACAATGTTAATGAAGGTGCTTCACATTGGAGCGCCTTCATCTGAATACTCATGCAATGAGGGTTCAGATTGTCCTGTGATCGGGCATTTTTTAAGCTTTCTGCAGCTGTGCACTTCTGTCAGTGCATGGCTGCAGAGCACTTTCAGTGGCCTATTGTGCAACAGACCATCACGTGTCAGCTCCCTAAGTAATCCACTTTGTAGGTCTCCAAAATTTGCCCTTATTAGTCTGCTCTAAGAATTAGGACTTACATGAGTACTGTAAGTGCTTCAGCCATCAAACCCTATAGCACATGACAGGACCCAAGCACCCTTGTCTACACCCACCCCCTTTCCATGGCTGACATCACCCAGACATCACCCCAAATCTTTATGACCTGTATCTTACAGGAGATGTCAGTATACTATTAAGTGGTTCTTAAGTGAAGTGGCTATGATGAGGGTTTATCATGTTATAAAGCCCCTAACATGATAGACCCTCTATCATGGATTCTGTACCTACATTAGGTTTACAGAAGAGTGCTGTTACCTTAGTTGTAAAATTGAGGCACGAGAAGGGGGAAGTGTGCAGCAGCTATTGTCTTAGCTCTCCTCCAGGCTGAATTGCGCGGGGTCTTAAACAGCAATTAGAAGTGAAGTTTTAAATACTGATCTTTTTCCCAGCTCACTGAAATTTCCCATCAGCTTCAGTGTAATGTAGATGTTATTTAGTTAAGGGGGTCCCCTTCTTTCATTTGGAACCCCCATACACCTACCCCAGACATAAGCTTGAGTTGTTTGCACCACAACTGATTTTTTCATTACATTAACATTCAAACCAGATTCATCTCAAGTTTCCTTTATGGCTAAAAATTCATAAAATGCTCTGTAGAGAAAGGCTGTCACTGTGTGATGGATAGACTAGGAATCAGCATAGGAGGAGCAACAATTGACCAAAGGATAGGTCTTAGTGTAATTCTAGATGTTTTACACCAGGGACATGAAAGGGGAGGACATTTGAACTCTTATTTCTTTATCAATTTATTTTTCTGCCAGCAAGAAAAGTTCAAATAATCCTCAATTTTAACCACAATGTAAGCTAGTGTGAGGGTCATGAAATAATTATTGCAGTGATTTTTTATATTCAAAAGAGTGCATTCAGCTGTGAGTATGTCTTTTGTGTTCTTGATTGATTTTTAGGATTTGCATTTTGGTCACTTGGAGCTGTTCCTTTAAGAACAGAATGGGCACTAATTAAATAGTTTATTTGAAGAAAACTGAGCTCACATAATAAGAGATTTTGCTTGTGTAAGCTCCAAAAAGGTCAAATCTTGAATTAATAAACTTATTTCCAGAAAAATAAGCCTCACTCTTAAACACGTAACGTCAGGTCTTACTGAGGATGATGAGCTTTGCACATAGACGTCACAAATTTGAATCCAGCCAGGCTCAGCAGAGATCAAAAATTCTTCCCATCCAATGCATGCTTTGTGTCCACTGCATGAAATTAGTTTTGTAAGTCCCATTCCAGTTCCCACAAACTTCCCACTACAATTCACACTAAATGGAAGACTGAACAGAGAAGCCAACAGATAGCAGACAGAGCTAGCGCTATTGCCATAGGCTTCTATACCAATGTTGAAGCTATGCTGACAAGCAGCAAGTATATGTACCTTCAATGCCCTGTTAATACTGCCACCCCTACAAAGAAACTCTCTGATCTGGTCGTACAGACGGTTTAAGCATGGCTTGTGAGGATTAGGGATAAACTGTAGATTAGAGGCCTGTTTCCACTTTAGCTCTGACTGGACACTTTTCAATGGAGATAAAGGCAAAAAAAAAAAATGTGGACAGTCTTCCAAAGCCCTTCTTATAATTCTCATCCCTCTGAAGGATAGGCAAATTCTCCCACAAATAATATGCCTACAGAAACAGTAACATGTGTAGGAGTTCTTGGGGGGAACCTTGCTGGCTTATCCCATGCGCTCTGAACCAATCACCCAGCTTACCTACACAGCTAAGATTGTACCCAGTGGGCACGTCTACACGTGAGATTAATGAGCACGAATAAACTCTGGAGCTTATTGCTCTAGGTTTGTTGCTCCCAGGCACACCATTTGAACGTGCACTTGGAAGCAAAAAACTCTGGAGCATATTGCTCCAGAGTTTATTTGTACACACAGCACATGGAACCCAGTTGGAGCAACCTGGGCTGGCAGAGGACCCAGGGGGTCAGCCTGCCATCTCAGGGCTGCTCCAAACAGGCTCCATGTGCTGCAGAGTGGATGGCTGAGGCACAAGGGTGCTTCAGCATAGGGGCTGCCTGTTATCTAGCCCAATGCTGAAGCACCCTGTGCCTCAGCCAGCTGGGGCAGCATCGACAAGTGCACTGCTGCGCACAAAAAAACTCCACAGCAGGGGACACAAGTACTAACCTGCTCTGGAGTTTATTAGTTTTGTGTACCCTCACAGGGGTGCACAGGTAGACACCAAGACATTTACTGAGCAGCTAATTAGTCAAGTGTGCAGTACATGTCTCATGTAGATGCACCCAGTATCCAAGAATCTATGGCTTAGGCACTGAATTAGGACTTGGAGATGAGGGTGCACCTTTAACTCTGTCAGAGATTCCTCAGTTGATTTACAAGCAGAAACCTCTGTCCTGAAGGCCTTTCAGTCCAAGACAAGAAGCAAAAATATATAGGGGAGAGGAAGATGATCAAATAACTTTTTAGCATACATTTTCTACTTTTTGTTTGACATTTGTAATGAAATAAACAAAAAACAACTCTCCTTAGCTGATCCCAGTCATCTGTCCAGACAGTGGTCAGTGCAAAAGGCAAGAGAAATAGTTTAAGTAGCTGTATTTTTATGAGTCTGAGGAAAGCAATGCAGGAATTAGGGAGGTTAGAGAGAAGAGTACTACATTAATCAACATGAGAGATGACGAGGGACCAGACCAAAGTTCGTGCTCTTTCTAGACAGCGGAAAAGTCATGTCTGAAAAACAGTATGAAGGAAGAAGCAATAAAATTAGAACTGGTCCAGATATGATGGGCAAGAAAAATGAAGGAAGCAGAAGTCTATTCCAAGATTATAAGCCTTAGAAACGTAGTGTCATGAGGGACAGTTTGCAAATCTGTGTCAATTTACAAATCCAGTTTGATTTTAGAAATAAATCTGGGCATATAACAGTCAGGTATTGTGGATTAGAATTTCCTTTTTGTGGCAGAAAATGGATTTGTTTTGAGAAATGATAATAGAGTTATCAACTTTGAACATCAGCCCTATTTTCATGGTAGAAATGATAGTTATCAGCTGAGACAATGACTTTTAAAAACCCTCTGCTAACAGTCCCAATCAAGGACTGAAGCATGAAAAAAAATTCATTTTAAAAGAGAAGCAGGTTAAAACGTGTCAAAGACTGATTTTTATAAGAGATCTGCAGTTTACACCATGGCTAGACCATAAACAAAAGCATTAGGCTTAACAAGAAATAGAGTAAAGAAGTTCCTGCTCTCCTGGAAGGAGAGCTACCAGAACCATCTCCTTTTACAGCATCTGATGAAGTGAGCTTGAGCTCATGAAATGTTGTGCTATATATCTCACTCTAATTTAGTTAGATTTAGTCTATAAAGTGTAAATCTATCCTGCCTCCTGCCTGGCTTCAGACTAACGCAGCTACTACTGCTCTCAAAACCTGAAAGACTCCAGAGAGGGAAAAACACAGACTTTGCAAAGGGTCTGGTCCTTAAAATACCATACAAAACACCCTCCAAATTTTGCAAACTATATGTTTGCACTGTAGCAGAGTTTCTCCCCTGAATACGCAAGCATCAGAGCAGAAGAAGGTTAAAATTTGCTATGGGGAGGGATCTCCAGAATTCACGCCAGAAGTGTGCGGCATGGCAGCTTCTTTATTCTTGGAGTTTCCCCATGCACACCCCTGCCACTATTGGCAGAAGGGCCTTGTCGCTCACCACCCGCACCTGATAACCAAGGGATGAAAACTACAACATATTCAAAACCATGGTTTTCACCTCCCAGTCATCGAGCACAGGCAGCAAGCAGCAGCAAGCAATGTGGCCCCTCCACCAATCAGTGGCAAATGTGTATGGAGTTCGGGGGCGGGGGTGGGGTGGCACACAGAGGAAACTCCAAGATTAAGTTCCAGAGATCCCTAGCTACGGGGTCACGGGTCACAGTAGAGCAGGGGCGGGCAATTGTTTCAGGCGGCGGGCTGCTTACTGAGTTTTGGCAAGCCATCAAGGGCTGCATGACAGGCAGCCGGGGCAGATTAATATTAATTTTTTTAATTTTTTAGGGGTCCCGCGGGCTGGATAGAATGGCCTGGCAGGCCACATCCGGCCTGCAGGCCGCATTTTGCCCACCTCTGCGGTAGAGGAAGGCAAGTTAGTGTAGAAAGGCCCTGCTAACACAGCGAGAGGTGAAGAAGCAACTGTGTGAGGAAAGAAGGAGGGTGGGGATATGGAATAAAAAGAAGATTATTATAAATTGAAGAGTTTGACTGACTTGGAAATGGAAAGAAAAGGAATCAAATTAAGTGGAAAAGAGCTACAAACAGTGGCCTGGTTTTACAGTCTGTGCACTCACATTGCTGTTTCTGTAAAAAGCAAAAACTTGTCTTGAAAACTAATGACAGAAAAGTAAGTCTGCTACATGAAGTACAGTGCAAGGGTACTCAAGCAAGTACATTTGTTCACATATTTATCATGCAACCACTAACTTGTTTTTATTTCAAATTGCCTACAACAGGTGCCAACGTCTGGACAAAATATATTTCTTACCTTGTAACAGCTGTGAATAGGGTGCACGCTGAAATATTAAAGAGACATTACTTGTTGCAACTCTCTCATATTGCCCAGGGCAGTTCCAGAATTTAAAATATTTCCTTGTCCTGAAGTTAATTTGGGCTACCATGATATTTATTCTGTAACTTAATACCGTAAAACTTTGATAGACTTACAGAGGGATGGATAGAAAAAATTGGCATTAGGCACCTGCAACACTTGTGACATGTAGAGAAGGCTGTAGATACTAGATTTAGAAGAGCTACAATTTTTGTTTCACTAATGATATTTGCTGTAAAATAAAAGTGGATGTGTGGGAGTTACTGCTCTTAATTGTGAAATTTAATGTAACTGTATTCTCGATTAAAATACTCCTATGGTATCTAACAATTTCCCTTGATTAGTAAACTTCTGTTGCAGTGTGCAAAGAGTAGCATGGCTGCAAACTATAAAAAGGGAATCATGAGACAAAGAATTTGGTACAAAAGAACAAAGTTTAAAGAAATGATATAACCTTAATTCTGGTTGTCATGTATTACCATGATGATAGTCCTTCTTTGTATTAGAATAATGCAAGGTAAAATTACTTTTGCATTTAGTATGTCCTGCCTAGTCCTCCTTACATTGTGTATAGCTCCAAGGCATATGATTTTAACCCTTCTAAAACACATTTTAAAAGGCCAAATTATACACCCAGCTAAAAAAAGGGGCCTGTACGGAAAAGGTTGACTGCTGTTTCCAGTAATAGTCAAAACAGGAGAAGTGTTGGGCACCAGCAGGGTAAAGAAATAAAAACTACAGTTTTTACTAATCATTAAAGTGAAAACAGCAGAAAGGATCAAGGAAAAGGGGTCATGGTTGAAGAAATAGACAAGACTGCATTGGTAGGTGTGTTGCCAGTAGGTCAAGGCAAGTGATTCTTTCCCTCTATTCAGCACTGGTGAGGTCACCTCTGGAGTATTGTGTTCAGGTTTGGGCCCCCACTACAGAAAGGATGTGGACAAATTGGAGAGAGTCCAGCGGAGGGCAACAAAAATGGTGAGGGGGCACATGCCTTATAAGGAAAGACTGAGGGAATTGGGTTTATTTAGTCTAGAGAAGAGGAGACTGAGAGGGGACTTAATAGCAGCCTTCTACTTCCTGAAGGGGGGTTCAAAAGAGGATGGAGCTAGACTGTTCTCAGTGGCAGATGACAGAACAAGGAGCAATGGTCTCAAGTTGCAGCAAGGAAAGTTTAGTTTAGATATTAGGAAGAATGTTCTCACTAGGAGGGTAGTAAAGCACTGGACCAGGTAACCCAGAGATGGTGGAAGCTCCATCCTTGGAGGTTTTCAAGCCCAGTTAGACAAAGCTTTGGCTGGGATGATCTAGTTGAGGATGGTCCTGCTTTGAGCAGGGGGTTGGACTAGATGACCTCCTGAGGTCCCTTTCAACCCTAATTTTCTATGATTCTAAGATGATCAGCAGTCTTTATGTAGAGGTGACCAGATTTTCACAAAAATACCTCCTTGTACGTAACTTCATCTATGAAAAGGTATTTGCTACACTTGTACAAGGTTATTCCGATAACAGTTTACACTTCTGAAGTAATTAATATCATCATAAAAAGATAAAAACATATACAAGCCTTTATTGAAATACCATAGCTATATCTTCAGTAACTTCTTTGTTTGTCTTCTTGAACCTTTCCCCAAAACAAAGGTACAAAAACCCAAAAGCATTTTTAAAAGTAGAAAATCTGAATATCATTTGATGTGATAAAATTTCAGTAATCAATGCGTACCCTCAAGGACTTAAATAGATGCTTATGTTTATAGTTACATATGCAATTATGTGTGTATGTACATGTATGCTATATAATCTGTTTGATTTGAAAATTGTATATAAAATTAGGCAAGATACCGAGTAACCCTTAATGTTAAATATAATAACTGTTTTCATAGATTAAGCTGCTTACAATTCAATGCCTTTATAAATGCGTCACATTCAAGATCTATAAATAAAGAAACTGTGGATGCTTCCATTAAAATATCATTTTGGATGGGATTATAACTGGATTTTAATACATTTCACATTGACTTAAGAGTGTGTAATCACCGTCCAGAAAACAATTTCTTAAAAAAATGTAGATCTTTAAAATTTTGTTTATATCATTGTTTTCTTTGCTGGGTTAGCATATAAAATAAATGAATATTATAAATATTTTTTCAATATCTTTATATATACACACATCACATGCATACATAGGCACATTCACTCTCTTAATATTAACATAACACTTTTCATCCTTCAACAAGATATAAGCAAATTCTATAAAACCTGTCACCAAAATATGGTTTCGTGCAGGCCTCAAAAAACAGACTACCACTGAAAAGTAGACTCCTTGTCTGGCTGTCACTGTCAACATAAAAAGGAACAGCACACATAACACTGCACAAGAACAAAAGGCTAGGAGAGAGATTTTGGTCATGCCTCTAAAGAATCTACACTCTTTTTATGACAAGTATTGTGGAATCCTTGCTGTACTCACAGATCAGACAGCAACTTGTTTTTCAGGGTGTCATTTGGAAAAGGACCACAAAATATTCTACACAAAACTCAATTCATTGCCTTGGAAGCATGGTGGATGGAGCTCTTCCCCCCGAAACAACCCCAAGAAAAGGAGAGGAGAGGCCCTACATAGTGACAGACCTTTTTGGTCTGTGCCTTCCCTTTGTCCAAACCAGCCAGGCTCCACTCCCCTGCTCTGTGCCCACCTTTCATGAACCACTGAATCTAGCTACAGTACTTTCCTTATGCCACAAAAGGAGTCTAGTTTTAATGCCAAAGCTGCACTGCTGAAGAGGACTGGGTGTTTATATCTCAACCCTGCTCCATTTTCACTAATGCCTATATAGAATATTCCTGTTGCATCCTCAAATTATTTCAATGACAAGGAACATCTATGATAAATTGTTACAACTTCAGTGAGGAAACTGCAGAGGTTTCATTAGAATGCAATGCACTGAATACAACTTCCATGACCACAAAGAATAATCTACAACATCTTGTCAAAATCTGAGAATAGCCTGGACCTAGGCAAGGACAATGAACTATAATGGCATCTGGTCACTTGCAGCTTAGAAACTGTGTACAGACATAGAAAAAGACTATGTCAGACATTGCTTAAGGTATCTGCAAACTATATAATCTATGTTTTGATTTCCAAATGTATGAAATAACTTCTTAACAATCAGGCCTGCCCACAGGCAGGGGGACACTGCCTCCAGCATCATGCATCAAGAGGGCTGATGCTTTTTCTGGGGTGTTTGATGTCAGAATGCAGCCATGTTTGAAGATTTCAGCCATGCCTCACCTTCTTTGTGGTCCCATTCTTTTCATACTCATACAGAATGTGTTACTTTGAAATGAGCCCAGTAACATAGGAGACCCAGGCTCACCTTGACTTGGCACAGACTTTGAGGCACTTCTGAGGTTGATCCTGTGACAGTTAGCTTCAGTGGAAAGTGACTGCTCACAAGACCATAGACCTTATTCTATTTCACAGACATGTTGCAAAGATAGTTACAGACTGTGAGGTGATCAAACAGATATGGTAAAGGATTATTTTCTGAGAGCTGCAAAAATAACTGATTTTAGCAAATGAAAAAGCCATTATGAGCACTGATTGGCTATTCACAAGGTTACATTTTCATAAGAAGGAAAATGGTAAGGTATGGGGGTGAGGACACAGTAATAACAGATATGTTGTGTTATCTATAATCTCTATGGCATTTCAGCATGGCCGTGTCCTTGGGACACGGCTTGGTCTTATTTACAGTAACACATCTGCTGCAGTTCTGTAGGCAAAGTGGGAGGAATTGAGAATTAGAGTATCAGCCTCTGAATTCTCCATCTTTAGTGGGTTTAAATCTGAACTTTATTGTTAGGTTGTTGTAAGGTGGGTTTTTCTCTGTTTAATTTCTAAACCATTAGGCATATGAACATTCCTTTAAACTGCCAGGTAACTGTTCACTTATGGAACTGAAATGTAACCTTTAATTTTAAAGCCTATACTTTAGAAAATTATGTGTCTGAACTGCTGAGACTTTTGGAAGGTGGGAGTGGTGTGCCAACCACATGAGGAATAGAAAGCCACAAGAGAATTCTTTCTGCTGTGAATAATGAGTCAGGAATATGACTAGAGAAAGCACATACCCAACACTTTCATCAACGCTCAGACTTTTTCCTACAGCTATTCCTATCCTGTCTTCTGCAGCCACTGTTAAGCATAGCATCAAGTTCAGAGTTGGGGTAAGCAAATGAAACTGAAGTCACTGGAGCTACACACGCCTACTCCAGAGATGAATTTGGCCCATCGTTAGATTGTAAATATTAAATAAGGTACAGCAATCTGAAAGAAACATATATACTTTATTTACTCTGCTTCCTGGTTTTCCCTCTGTCAAAATATCTGGTGCTCCACTTTAATCATGCAAACCATAGTTTATGTAAGCTCTTCTCTTTTCTGCCAAGCAATTAGGTGACAGGTACTGAAAAGGCAATGAGTATTGGCCTGTGTAATACCTAAAAATCTTTTGGCTAAACCACAGGGCACAATTTACAGACATTGCCCAACAACCTGATATTGAGCCCCTGTTGTTTGTCTCTTCATTACATTACCACTGTCAGGGCATTTGCTACAGCTTAAATGGAGCATCCCCAGCAGCAAATCTCCATGGAAGCAAGATCACATAGACAAGTACTCAGGATGACTGCCAGCCTCCTACACACTAAAGATACTTTTTACAGTCCATGTGTATATGTATATAGACACTCTCTCCCCTCCCCACATGCCTCACCCTGGAACAGCTGAATGAACAGGCCTTAACTCTGCTATAACTTGTCCAGAGTATTCAGTTTTGTAGCCCGCACTTGCTCTATCTCAGCTTTATTTCCTGATTAAATCTGTCACATTTTGTTTGTCCCCACTGAGGCAATCATTAACTCTGTGCTATAGAACTCTCATCATCCCTTTCTCAAGCAATACCTCAGATAGGCAAATATGAATGTTCAGTATTGACTGGAGGTACATGGAGCTGCCATAATGTTTTTAGTCATACAAAAGTAGTATTCTCAACAGCATTCCTTTCGTGAAATTAACTCAGCTTTCTTTTCCTTCTCATCTCATTGAGCAACCTACATAGCAAAAAAAGACTCCTTGTAGATTTCTATTTCTTTTGGAGTTTGATGAACCCAACATTTTAGTCTGCTGCTCTTGAGCTATCTTTTAAGTCTTAATCTTGCACATCTTCTGTACATAACATTTCTACTGAAGTCAATGGAATTTGCACACATGGAAAGCTTGTGAGATGAAACCTGTTGTCTTCATGACTAGATGCTGATTTATCACATGGTACTGTTGCCAGTGGATTGGGACCCAGCACCTATACATTTGTTCCAGGCAAGCACAATCCTCAGACCAACCACAACACCTGCCAGTCAATAATAGGCGAATTGATTGATACAAAGTAAAAACAGAAAAGCAACAATACAACCAATAAAACAATTCTATATCTACCAATCCTAGGGCTGTCATCAGAGTCAAGGTACATCTGGTTAGGATGCAGGCTCCACTCTGAGACGAGGCTCTCTCTCTTAGGTGTCAGCAGTCTGGAGGTGGGATGCAGAGGCCCACAGCCCCCCTCCAGTAGGGTGCATGAGATGGGCTACTGGTATGCCCTTGGTCTATGGTGGCCTTGGGGACCCTTCCCAGGGGACAGGGATGGGGACAGGGACCCCTCTCAGGGAGCAAAACAGGGAGGGACAGCAAGGAGGGACAAGAAGGAACAGGGAGGGACAGGAGGGACTCTTTGTTAATCTCAAGTCTCTGCTTTTGTATTCTCCTTCCCCCTTGATGACTCCTGATGACTCATCATTTTGTGGCCATCTCTGGTTGGCTGTCTCTGTAGCCTTCCAGGCCTTCTCCTAATTTGGTCTGTTCCCCCAAAACCAAGACTTAGGCCCCACCTGCTCTCTGAGACCTTGTTGCTGGTGTCACTTATCTTGTGTTATGAGACAGTATGGTGCATACTTCCTTTGTTTCCCAGGCTGTTTCCTAGACTGCTCGTCCTTGTTGGCCTTGTTGTGTTAGACAGCTCATCTGCCTTGAAGGCTATGATCTCGTGTTATGGCATGCCCCCCTTCAATTCTCAGGCTATGTCCATCCGTTGGCCTTGTTGTGCTAGACGGCCCATCTACTTCCAGGGCCATGAGAAGCTGTGCATGCGTCTCCTAAGCTCTTTAGAAATCCATTTAACCCCTGCTGCCCATCTTGACCCATTATAATGCATATATCTATACCTATAAGCCAACTCCAAAAAAACCTGCCTTTAAATACTGTTTCTAAGCCAACAGATACAATACAAAGTTTACTGGGGTTGTTAGTTACTGCTATATGAAATCCAGCATGAATATACTGCAGTAGACGTTCTATTGTTTGGTATAAATTGGCCTGTCTCCATCTGACCTTCTCTTTCTAGCCTACACATTGCCCTCCAAATTACATAGAATGAGGTTCTGAGAGTATGTCTATAGAGCACTGCATTGCTGTACCACTTCTGGTGACTGAGCTAGCTTGTTCAGAACTAGTTTAGGCATATCTGCATGGCACTGTGTTTCACTATAGAAATATTCCCTTACTGAAAATCTAATCAGCAGAAGCTTCTCTAATTAAAGATGAACTGCAAGAACTATGGTCCTTTCTATAAGAATCATGCCATAAAATATTTAAAGGAAGGGACACCCAGTTGCTTAGTGCATGTACTGAAAATCCATTTAGCATTATTAGAAAGCAATCCATTACCACATGCAAATCGTGATTCAAGTTCTTCATTAAACTGCTCATATTAGAGCCTATAAATGGTTACTTTAAAGCAGATTACAGAAAAGTGATGTGTGTGACATTTGTAATAACAAGATAACAATGAGTAATAATAATCAATATTGGTTGTATAATATCTTTCCTGAGTCAGAGCAAATCTGTGGCAGTTACATATTCTGTGTTGGGTGTGATGAAGAATGTCAGAGAAGGATTATGCCTAAAGGAAACAATGTGTTCAAGAGCTCCTGGCTCTGAAGGGAGTATGCCATACTTTCCCCTTAAAATGGTGTGGCTTTAAACAAGAAAGTTCAAGTGAACAGAGGACAAGCCAGTGGTTCATAGCAAAGTGCACACAGCTGGGTGAACTCAAGACACAAATAGAGTAATTTTGTTCCACTCCAAATACCCATTTCACTGCTAGATGTTGTCAACTAGTTACTATTGCTATGGCCCATCTGACCCATAGGTACTGTCCAACTACCTGTCCTAGGGTTAAATACAGCAATATTGTTTTGGAAAGTACTAGTTCTTATGCTTAAGTATGGACACTTTTCAGAGACTGCCTCTTCAGTTCAAATGAACTGCTATACAGGGAGCCCAATTATATTTCCTCCTACAGTATGACTCAACTCACTTACATTCTGGTTTGAACTTTTGACTCATTCATTTCTTTTGCAGGTTGTTCATTTTATGACACAGTTGTTAAATGCTTCTCTTTCATTACTTATTTTCATTTACAGTCATCATAGGGTAGAGGCTAATTGTTTTAATAGCTCTCATTACAACATGCTGGCGCATTTGCTTTTGCTTTTCTTTTTCTAATAGGTTTGTCTACAATACCTCTCTTTTTCTTCTTACTAAGCCAGAAGAAAAATGGCAGAATACATTATGGATTACAGAAATAAACAGAGCTCTCAGCAAACTTTTCAACAACAAACCAAAGGAATACAAGCTAGTAGTGTAAAGGATGTGGTAGATTCTTGCCAAAAGAATTAAAGAGATATGAAATACTACAACATCACAAGGTCTGTCTACTTTAAATCAAAAGTTTTTGCATTTCATCAAAACCTTAAAAATGAGACAATTTTGTAGAAAACGTTACTAGGATATGCAAGGCTAGAGAGTACAAAAGGTCCCACATTACAATAGTAGCAAATTAATACTAAGCAAAAACAGACACATTTTCAAAAGCGTGTAGGCTGAAAAAGAGTCATCTCCAAAACTTCCCTGAAAAAATGTTAATCACCCACTAGTTTTTCCCAATTACCCAGCTTTTATTGCTTATATACAACATATACATTAATTTATATATGTTCTCTTTTTAAATGGCACCCTTAACAGGAGGGAGAATAGAAAATGGGGCTTGAAAATGGGGACACTATAAAAGGGAAGGTCTTGAAAAGAGAAGTTCAGGATTTCTTTTATATTCTCTTGAGATTTTGCTTCCCAAATATTCAGAAATAATGTGAATGTACGCAATCTAGACTTCCACATACTAAAGATTCATTTTACTGCGTTGACCTTTTGGAAAAACTCTCCTCCATGTGCTAGTCTGCATATACAGCATGCATATACAATAGACGTATATTTTGCCCAATAAATAAGTGTTGTAGATTACAATGGTGTTCAGAGGTTTCCTTATGTAGGCCTTGTAAGAGACACTATACATTCTTAGCTGTTCTAAATTTTATAGATATACTACACACACAGACACCACACCCTGAGGGCTCAAAGAAAGAATGATATATATAAACCTGCCTAGTTGTCAGCAGTAGCAAACCAGACAATTAAATGCAGCGAGATGTAATTAAAACTGCTTACAGTACATTCAGGGAATTTGTCAGCATGAGGATAATGGACCCAAAGAGCACTGTTTATCTGAGAATAGAAAGAGACATGCCCCCAGCCCATCCATCCCCAGAGGACTTATGCTCAGCCACTAATAAAATATAGCACTTTGCTCACAAGGAGCTGTGCTAGTAGAGAATGCTGGCAATGAGCTCACTGTCCAATCAGGGCATGTCACGCTGGGAAAAATAAACCAGATTTGGACATTGGCCAGTTTAAATTTCAGTTTGAGTTCTGTCTCTTTCTCTTGTTTTAAAAACTTTGCTGCACCACATGTGTGCTGTGTTTGAAGCATGTTGACACTCTCTGCCTTGATGCAGCTGGCACCCCAGATCAATTACTGGAAGTACAATTTGAAAACACTTGAAAGGAAAACCACAGGGCAGACAATTTGGTTGGATCTCAAGCCTGCTGGATTTTGGCTGACCCAGTATGGTTTCATCCCAGTGGAGTTCCTCTGTTTCGCATCTCCTTATTGAAGGCCATGGAGACTTCCAAACATTTTGCATACTAATCCAATTTTCCAGTAGCTAGCATGACATTGATATGGTAATTAAAAACTTTATTTGTTAAGATGTGCTCTGAATTTCTCATTCTGAGTGTACTTCCTTTTTTGTCCCTATTTTTCAACCCCATCTATTTCCAACCACCATTTTCTTTGTCAGAATACCAGTATTACAGATTGTTGGTTCCAACCCTATCAGTGACCAGTAAGACTCAGAGTGCTCAGTCTGATTACATTAGGACTATATTTTTATTACAGTAGTGTCTCCAGGCCCAGTCAAAATTGATGGCCCATTCTGCTGCACACATGACATAAGTGACGGTATTTGCTTTGAACAGTTTACTAAGGAAAGTAAATGACTGGAATCAACAAGAGTGACTCTAGTAAAGGCTGCCAATGTTGACTCTCTGTGGAAGCAGGACTTCTTGTGTCAATTAAGCCAGTAACAGTAAATAGAGTTGGACAATATTAAGGGCAAATGAGGTCACCCCTAGTGACAATGAGTTAGATTCTGCCATTCTTATTTATGAGAACTGAAATACTCCTTACTCCATGAACAGTACTTACAGAATGAGGACTGCTTCACAGGAGTAAGGCCAGCAGATTTTGGTCCCATAGGTGACTGGTAAGAGGGGCATGGGGGGGGGGGGGGGGGGGGGAGCCCCCCCCCCCCCCCCCCGACAGTGCCGTCTGCCACCGCCAGCTTCTCCAGGTGCTCGCCAGCTCTGTTCCCACCGCTGCTGGCTTCTGCAGAGATTCAGAAAGATTTGATGATTCGGACATAGACACAGCTTTAAATGTATTTTGTACACATCTCAAGGTACCAGGTGGCTCGTGAATACTGCGATGCTGGGGTGCATAGAGTCTCCCATGGGAGTTCAGGGGGCTCCCCAGCGCGCTCAGCAACAGACTGGAAGCACTTGTGGTCCTCTTCCGGGTCTCCCAGGGAGCATGGAGGGATTCCCCCCGCCCCCCTGGCTTGGCAACTGGTGCCTCCTGGGTCTGGGTGGGGGGGCACCCGGAGTCCCCCTGTGGCCAATCAGTGCTTCTGGTCCACTTCCGGGTTCATCGCCGAGCGTGCGGAGGGCCCCCCCACGCTCCTGTGGGATGCTCCATCCACCCCAGCATCGCAGCGTTCATAAGCTGCACCTGCTACCTTGAGGTATGTAGAAAAAACATTTAAAGCTGTGTCTATGGCCAAATCACTGATTCTCCAAATCAGCATCGAATCTTCAGATTAGGCTGAATTGAATTGGGACAGTGATCCAAAACAGCGAATCGAATTACTGTCCCCAATTTGGGCCAAATCCAAATCCGAATCGAATATGGCCTATTTTGCACACCCCTATCTGCAGGTGCCCCCCCAGACTCAGGAGGCAACAGTTGCCCATGTCAAATCCCATACCAGAAGCAGTGAATACAAGCTGCCAGGGATGACTATACCATAGTCAAATGAGAACAGACTGCCCTTGTTAACTGCATCAGTAAGGACAAACTTGCTATGTTCTTTGCAAGGGGCGATTCTTAAGTAAACTAGCAAACTTAAGAGGTTAATTATTCCATGCAGTAGTTCTTCTTGCTCCTCTGCTGCCCAGACAGTCTCTCATTAGATACCAGGGCACAGTAAAGCCACATGCCTGAAGCTTGATGTCAGTTCAAAGTATTAATGAAGCCATTAAGAGTTTTAATTCTGGAAAGTGCTTTTTGGTTTTGGTATCTGGTCGTATACTAATCAGGTAAATCTAACGTCAGAAAGAATTAGAGAGATTCTCTCTTTCTCTTCACCTTCCCTTCCTGTGCATATTGACTTTTTAGGCCAGTTTCCTTTATCTTTATTTAAATACTAATGAAAAGGGACAGTATCACATTATGGAAATTGACTCATACTTCATGCATAGTCAACATTTTTACATATTCATATTCAACTTGAAGGCAAACAGGAGAACATGGATACTATCATTTTTCATTAAAAGCTAAATAAATGTTTTTGTCCCTTTAGCATTAAGTTCTACAATAATTGAAGGGACGCAGAGTTAAAGGAAGATGAACTGCTTGTCACCATTCTGCGTTCCACTAAATTACCATTCATGCACCAGGAAAAACATGTCCATTGTATTATAATACCTAATGATATTCCCCATTAATATTCAACCTTCTGTCCTCAGTTCTCTCTGGTTCTGGCAGCAGTTTCCTCCGACCACTGCATAAAGTATCATTAGGTTATTTATCCTTGAGAAGTGCTTTCAGTTGCTGTAGCGGACTGGAAAGCATAATCTGGCTGCCCAGGACTGGGCTTTATCCCTCCTCTGTCATCAGATTTAAGAAAAGCAGTAGGAGTGACTTTTAACTCAGCTTTTTTCCCTCTCCTTTTCAGATACTGTGAAAATAAGATAAAAAGCCACTGTCAGGTATGTCACTAAATTCTGGGTTTATTTATTATGAAATAACATGGTTTTTCCCAAAGGAGCTATATATTTTCAGCTTCCCCAGTTACTAAATGGGAGGGAGGATCACCTACTTCTCAGCAATAAATTCTTTTGTGCCAATAAATGTGTGTATTTCAGGTAAGAATTTACCTTTATATTTATTGAGGATATTCATTTGCAAACATGACCTACAGTACTGGCATTTACTTCCCCTAGAAACTTCAGTGTGCTACTATCAAGGGTGCAAAGGATGCTTTTGGGACCAGGGATAGTAAAAAGTCCTAGCAACATTGAGACCCTCTTTCCCCCTTTCCCACATCTCTTCTCTTCATCCCTCTCTGTGTCTAAATACTATACCTTTCTGCCACTTTACCCCATACTAGGCCTTTACCTTATCTGTCCCCTACCTCTTATTTTTTCTGGACAAGACACCATCTGCCTCCTCTAAACTATCTCTCTCTCAGGTTTTGAATCGTGCTCCTGACAGGAACATTACTGGGCATCAAGATAATAAAATACCTTTGTTCCCTCATTTCCCTCTCCCTATTACCCCTACATGTACCTAATGCCCTCTTCCCAGTTAAGCAGAACTTCTATTCAGAAGCATCTTTGTGGTACAAATACGATTAGAGGTCAGACATAATGATTGAATTTAGACATAGTGCTTTCTTTGCAAAATGCTTCTGTATTAGACATGGCTTGCAAATGGCGTCAGCATTAGCTTCTGCACATAGATTGAAGATATAAGATAAGGAGTTGTTAGAAGATATTAAGTTTACCACAGGCCCCCTGTTAAAAGCACACACAGGTGCTATACCATAACCCATAATAAGTTAAGCTTAACATGAAAACCTATACATCCTGTGGAAATTTAGACGTAACCATGGAAACTTTGATGTTTTGCGGAAACTTAGACGAAACAGTTGAAGCTTGTAGACGCTGTAAGACAGCCAATAAGTGCATAACACGCTACGGTTCTTTGTTTAGATAAGCTATAAAAAGACCCTCGGACAAAGATCGGGGGTCAACTCTGCTTTGGGCTACTAGCCCCCTAGTCGATCTTTATTATTTGTGCAAACAATAAATTTGAAATGGACCCAGCCTGAGTGTGTGTGACTCTCTCCTTGAGGTCAATCGGAAAAGCCTCCAGGGGCATGAAACTAGCCGTTTGGGCAACAGCAGCCACGAAATTACCCGTTTGGGCAACAATTGGGCGAGCCAGCCAGGAGATGCTCTCGGACTACCCTGAGGCCGGAACAACAAGATCGGGAAAAGGGGTCCGTGAAGTGCGCACCAGACCGCATTTGGAGTCTGTCACGGTCACTGGAACCATGAGTCGGGGCACCCAGGAAGTTAAAAGCTCTCCTTGTATGAGTCACCCAGGCTGAGTGGGTCCGAAGAGATGGCTCCAGGGGTTCGGCAGAGTGAGTATTCGGTTTATTTGTGTCACTTGAATAATCCTTCAGGAAATTTGGGGATTGTTAGGAAAGTCCAGAATGGTTCTGGCATTTGGTGCTTAGAAGGGGATGTTAGATCCGGGAATTCTCCTTAGAAACATGAGCCGCTGACCAGGTCTGAGACTACGGTTGAGTCTAGCCGCCCCGATTCTGCCTGGTGAGGTAGCGTCAATCGCAAGGGGGCTCAACTGGAACCTCACACAATGGGTTCGGGTAGCTCCCGAGAAGAAAACTCTGCAACCCCATTAGGATGCATGCTAAGGAATTTTAACAAGTTTAAGGGAGAATACGGGGTAAAAATGACAAAGGAGGAATTAGTAAAGTTTTGTCAGTTGGAATGGCCAACCTTTAAGGTAGGGTGGCCGGAGGAAGGCTCTTTTGACGTAAATTTGACTAATGCGGGGTTAAAGGTAGTAACAAGGGATGGTCATTGGGATCAATACCCATATATAGACTCTTGGGCTACAACTGTAATGAATCCCACTCCCCCATGGGTCCAAAGGTGTAAAGGAAAAATGTGTAAAATGTTACTGGCAAAAGACACTGGGAGAAAGCCCCAAGTCCTTCTCAATTCCGGTAGTGAGGGAGATCTGACTCAGGGACTAAGGCATAGGAATAGAGCACAGTCTCCGGCCAGTACCAACGTTTTGAGAAGGGGAAGCTCAGGAAGTCCATCCCGCACTAGCCCCAGGAGCCCGGAGAGCTCTACAGCATCATCCCTAGCGAGTCCTGGTACCTCGGGAGAGGGAGGCCCCGGGAGTTCCTCAGCATCATCCCAAATCGACTCCGACGCTGCGGGGGAGAAGGAAAGGAGTTCAACGGGCCTCCTGGCAACAGCCCCCCTGGCTTATGAGTGCAAAGGGAAAACCAATTCTCTTGACCCGGATCGCGATCCGGATTTTCCTTGGCCATCGGACTGCGGGCCCCCACACTGGTGTCGTGAAGATGATGGGTGGGCACTGGCACCACCACTACCACCACCAACCCGACCCATTCGTCGC
>NW_005841924.1:1448122-1448490 GCF_000455745.1 Alligator sinensis
AGACTCAGGGACTAAGGCATAGGAATAGAGCACAGTCTCCGGCCAGCACCAACGTTTTGAGAAGGGGAAGCTCAGGAAGTCCATCCCGCACTAGCCCCAGGAGCCCGGAGAGCTCTACAGCATCATCCCTAGCGAGTCCTGGTACCTCGGGAGAGGGAGGCCCCGGGAGTTCCTCAGCATCATCCCAAATCGACTCCGACGCTGCGGGGGAGAAGGAAAGGAGTTCAACGGGCCTCCTGGCAACAGCCCCCCTGGCTTATGAGTGCAAAGGGAAAACCAATTCTCTTGACCCGGATCGCGATCCGGATTTTCCTTGGCCATCGGACTGCGGGCCCCCACACTGGTGTCGTGAAGATGATGGGGGGGCA
>NW_005841924.1:1451560-1452077 GCF_000455745.1 Alligator sinensis
TGTTCATGCCCACGGGTTGTTGTGGAAGGAGCGTGGGTTCATCACGGCCTCTGGACAAAAGATTGCAAATGGGCCACAAATTGTGAAACTATTGGAAGCCCTCCGATTACCAAAGGAGGTGGCCGTGATACACATGAAGGCCCATGGCAAGGCTGCAGACGAGTGCCAAATGAAAGGAAATGCAAAGGCTGATGTAGCAGCCAAGGAAGCGGCACAGATGGGAGGAGAGGCAGAGTTTCAGGGATCGGTCCATGAAGTGCCCTTTTTCTTAGAAGACTGTAAAGTGGAATATGGCCCAGGGTCAGACGAGCTAGCCACCGAGCTTAAGGCCAGTAAAAATCCGCAGGGATGGTGGATCGTACCTGGAGGAAAAGTGTTAATGCCTCGAGGCTTATTGAGAGAAGTCCTCCACCGGTTACATTCTTCCACTCACATGGGAGGCACTGCAATGGGAGACTTGTTGACTCGTCAAATGGTGGCTCCAGGACTTTATTTGGAAGCCCAGAGAGTGGCCTCT
>NW_005841924.1:1454286-1461962 GCF_000455745.1 Alligator sinensis
TAATATCTGCTTCCTTGTATACTACCCTGCATGATGTCCATTGTAAAACAAACTGCTCGGAATGTCGCCAATCGTGAAATGCTTCTACGTTACCAGGTGCTAGCCCTCGCTGAAAGTTATCAAAATCCGTAGAGAAAGAAAGCATCTTGAGGGGGGAGTTGTGGTACAAATACGATTAGAGGTCAGACATAATGATTGAATTTAGACATAGTGCTTTCTTTGCAAAATGCTTCTGTATTCGACATGGCTTGCAAATGGCGTCAGCATTAGCTTCTGCACATAGATTGAAGATATAAGATAAGGAGTTGTTAGAGGATATTAAGTTTACCACAGGCCCCCTGTTAAAAGCACACACAGGTGCTATACCATAACCCATAATAAGTTAAGCTTAACATGAAAACCTATACATCCTGTGGAAATTTAGACGTAACCATGGAAACTTTGACGTTTTGCGGAAACTTAGACGAAACAGTTGAAGCTTGTAGACGCTGTAAGACAGCCAATAACTGCATAACACGCTACGGTTCTTTGTTTAGATAAGCTATAAAAAGACCCTCGGACAAAGACCGGGGGTCGACTCTGCTTTGGGCTACTAGCCCCCTAGTCGATCTTTATTATTTGTGCAAACAATAAATTTGAAATGGACCCAGCCTGAGTGTGTGTGACTCTCTCCTTGAGGTCAATCGGAAAAGCCTCCGGGGGCACGAAACTAGCCGTTTGGGCAACATCTTTGCTTAGCTATGTCTAGCTAGGAGGGTGATAAGCCCAAAGGCTGGGAAACCCCATGCTCATTTCAGTTCAGCCACCAACTGCAGCATTAATTTACTGAACCTCAGCAACATATAGTTCACAATCCTGGAGCTCCCAAAGCTCTTGCATTGTTTATTTCCTAACAGAAAACTTAGTTTCCTTCTGATAGTTTAGGCTTAATCACTCTTCTAGAAAAACAGTAATATAATAGTAATTGGTGCCATTTAATCCAATCTATCATTAATGCTGTGAGGCATCTGGGGCTTTCATAGGAACCGTCAAACTCTGACTTAGTGTTTATCTACTCAGTGGGAGTAAAAATTGTTTCCCTTCCTGAACTTTGTAAGATGCTAAATGACAAAAATGCCAAATGAACTAGAATTCTTTGTGGCTGGTTTGCAAGTGAGGGAACACATTTCTGAAGTCAGATTACCAGATATGCTTCCTTTCATGTGCTCCATGTACTAAAAAAACTAATTAATGAGGAATTAAATCTGATGAGAAAATATGTTCAAATGGATGCAGTAAAAGTTGCAGTGATAAACGGATCTTGAATCTGAATTGTGACTGCTGAGCCATTCACTCTTTTAGTAACCTTGGGCAATCCACTTGCCTGCTTTATACAGAATGTTGCAAAATGGGCAAGCACTGCTCCAACTTGTAAACCAGTAATTGAACAAGCAAAGAAACTGGCACTCAAACATTGTACCCTTCCATATCACTTTCTATCTGTATATGTTTTGTCAAGCTATATATAAAACACATGTTATTCTCTTATTCCCCTATCTGTAAGAAGGAGTTACTATAGTCATTTATGGATGGGGAAACTGAGCCAGGGAGTACATACTTTGTGCAACACCATAAAGGACTAAAACCCAAATTGCCAGACTTTAAGTTAGTGCTGTAGCCACAAACCTATCTTCAGCCTCTGCCTTACTATCCTGAAAAGAAAGAGATCAGAACAAAACATACAAAGAATGTGGAGGAGTTTATGGGGTTGGGAGCAATTGTGCACTATGTCTGGGATGATGTTTTAAGATTTAAAGGATTAGGGGAGGGCTTTTACATATTTTACCCATTTTTGTTCCCATTTTGTTTTTAGAAACATTATATTTAAGCACTGGTTGGCAAGGAAACGGGCTTCTACTGTGCTGCCCAACCAATTCAGGCACCCACATAAGTTCTGCAGCATGGAAGAACAGATCTTAAGAAGAAAATCTATTCTCCTATCATCAGTGTCTCTGGAAAATGCCCCTTGTGTTTTAGATTGGATTTAAGGGCATCACATAAAACCTTGTTCTGACTTAAATGTTCTTGCCAGTACTAGAAAATTTGACATTAGATAAAAATAGAGGTGATGTATGTTCTAATTATCCTTTACATTTTAAAAAATGTGTTTTCCATTATCATTTACTGCACTAAATAAAATAGCACAGAGAGGCATTTTACACATAACAATGACATGCTCATTTTACATAAAAAGTAAGACCACAGCCTTCTGCAAGTATTTAGTTTAGATGAAAGCTGACGGTCTCCCAGCATGTTAAAAGCTTATGAGGTTTGTCAGTTTCTCCCTAACAGCTTCATCTAGCTGAAAACTTTAGAGATACATAAGTGTTTAGGCAAACCAGGTACCACTTTCTATTAGCATCCTTATATATATTTATTTGCAGTGGCGATACATAGGGGATGCATGGGGGTGCACTTGCACCCCCAGAACGCGCCAGTGCACCCCCTGACCAGGTGTGCTCGCCGCTTAGGCGATGGGCAGGGAGAACAGGCGGGAGTGCTGGTGCCCCCCCCTGGAAGCACCGGCCAATCGCCGCAGCCAGTCCCAGAAGCGGCCACAGCCACTCCTGGAAGTGGCCGCAGCACTTGGCCATCGCGGGATCAGCCACAGGGCGGGGGCACACGCCCCGGGGGGGGGGGGTTCCCCCCCCCCCCCCAACTAAGGCAGCATCAGTCCCCCATGTTTATTTCTACTTCTTTTACATTTTATAATAGCTTTTACTGGGAACAGGCAGGGGAGAGGAGGAAAGTATTTTTCCAGTTTTTGAAGGGCACTACTGTACACTTCCAGAGCTCCTTCCATCTGTAGATAGCCAAGCAATTTACAAAAGTATATTAAACCTTGGACCACTCTGTAAAGCATGGGAATACTGTAATCCCGTTTATGATCACCTGGGGAAACTTAGGTGCAGAGTAAGTGAGTGTCTTGGCTACAGTCACCCAAGAAGCCCATGGTAATGACCAGAATAGAGACTCTCTCTCCTGTGTCTCAGTTCTGTACTTCTATCATAAGCTTCATCATGCAAGATGTCATCAGAAATCAGTCCTGCCTGACATAACTGAGATCAGAGACCCAGACTATGGACAGAGGGCCTGAGGGGGACCTCATGATATTAGTCTAGTCTAGGGGAAGGTCCACCAAAGCACCACCCCCCATCACATAGTGTAGAAGATGAGGGCCACTTTGGACCTTTTCCTCTCTATTGTCTCAATGCATCCTGCCAACCCGTTTTATAGCCCTCCCGAACTTTTCACAGGCCCCTGCCCCTCCCTCAACTCACTTCAATGCACCTCATGAAAAGGGATCCTGATTTTCTCTGACAAAAAGTCATAAATTCTCTGATAAAAACCCCAATATCCATTATGAAAATTAAAAGCTCCTCACAGCCTTCCCTAGCCCTGCTGGTGCCCCTCACTCACCCCTAAAGCCCCCCACCAGCCATACTGGTGCCCCTCACATACCCCCAATGCCCTCCAGCCCTTCTGGTGCATCTCACTTGTCCCCAAAGACCCCCCCAGACCTGCTGGTGTCCCTCACTCACCCCAAGGCCTCCCCAGCCCTGCTGATGCCCCTCACTACACCCCCAAGCCCTGCTGGTACCCCTCACTCACCCCATATCCTCTCCAGCCCTGCTGGTGCCCCTCACTTGCCCCCACAACAGCCCCCTGCCCTACTCATGCCTCTTGCCCCCCACCCACAGCTCCTGCCCCCCCAGTCCCCAGGGCTATGGGGCCAGGGACCCAAGTCTGCTGCTCCCTGCAAACAACAGCAGGCAGCTAGGGCAGAAGCAGCATGGAGCCAGCTCCCCCACTGCTCTACCTGTGTGGGTAGAGGTAGGGCCAGCTCTTGGCTCCCCCCCCAGCCCTGCCAGTGCCCCCCAGCCATAACCAACAACCCCCCAGCCCCTTGCAAGCCCCACTTACCACACAGGCTCCAGAAGCAAAGAGTGAGGCTGAGCTGAGCCCCATGCTGTGGCTGACTGAGGGTCTCAGGCCCCGCCATTCCCCCTCCCGCTCTGGGCCTGCCTGGGGGGTTCCCGCCCTGTTTGCAAGCAGCTCTTGCAGGGTGGAGCCCAACCAGCCTGCAGAGCTCTTTGCAAAAGTGGGGAATCCGCAGGTCTCTCTGCTAAAAGGAGAAATCCACATTTTCTCTGATAAAAAGGGGAAATCTGTGGCTTTCTCTGTTTTTCTGTGGGAAACAGAAAACCCAGATGCCTGCTCATAAATAAGCTGCATAAACTTCAACTAGTCTGCCTTTCAACTGCTTCATGAAAACTGCTGTACCTGCTTTTGCTTCAGACAATCAACATACTTCTCCTTGTGTCCTGTCCCAATACCAACTGACAGGACTTCCTGCCACCTGGGGAGTGTGAGGGGTCCTGATAAGCCAGCCTCTACTCCAACCTTGTTTTGCCACACACTGAGGATAGGCTGGCAGCTCATGCAGATGTGTATATGGATGGCCCAGCTGAATGTCTCCTGACACTTGACCCTATTGTGCATGTACTCAGAACACATCAGCCTGCAACCCTGCTCCAAGACCTCTTGAACCTCAGTTCAAGTCTCTGGCTCCATTTTCTTCTGTGAATCTCCTCTCCTCCCTTCCCCTTCCCCTCCCCCCACTTTCATTGCCGTGCAAAGTTGCTAGGCCTGGTGGGATATGTCTATGCCACTGCTCCGACAGTCTCAGAAAAGCTGCTCTCGAGCTTGCACTGCTCTTTCTCATGCACATTAAATATAGAAATGAGGGTGCTCCGTGCTGCCACTCCCAAGTGTGTCAGAGAGAGAGGGAGCTCAAGAACAGCTCTAGGAGCAGTTTCTTTTCTAGATTTAGCACATGTGGAACAGGAGTTGGAGAAGATCACTCCCCAAAATTCTGTGGAAGGAGTATAGATACACCCAGGATTAACTTTCTCCTGGACACAGTCATCTTGCTGACCATCCAAGAGGAGTAAGCTTGACAAGGGAGTGCTTTGCCACTATGATGCTCCTTTCCCTTCCTTCACAAGTTGATGCCTCCAGGCGGAGTTCTCTGCTTGGCATTCCTCTATGAATTCCTCTTGTTTTCCCTATAACTACCCTCCTGTCCCTGGCTTTGCATTTTTGTCCCCCTCCCTCCCTAAATTAGTTGGGATTTAGACTTATTGTTCTTCTTTCAGCTTAACAGGGCAGACCTCTAATTCAGCCCTAGACCCACCCATTCCTGGCTTTACCAAAAGTACATGTTCACTTTTCCTGCCACCTCCACTTTTTAAGGTAACATTGGCTGCTTTCATCTTCAGTGGCAGAAACAAGAGATTTACACACCATCTCCCATACAGCAACAGAAGCATGTAATGAAGGCATTCCACATCTGTTCTTCAAAATGGGACCGCCACATTTGTTTTGACAATATTTTCCTGCTTAGAAAGAACACATTTGACCATTGTTCAATGGGTGAAATGAAGCTCTCTTGAAACAATTGGTCAGTGCAGGAAGCCAGATATAAATAACCAGCAGTCATAAAAGACAGTGCCCTTGTTTATGCTCAAGTTCCGAAACAAGTTTGTTCTGGCTCCAGCATACTGTTAGTTTTGATCCACTGTTTAGTGGAGATGCAAGAAAATCAGCTGCCCAATAATTAGTACATTACTAAGCAGGAAAACATCTGTGGTGATGTTTTATGGCAAATGCATTTCAAGGAAATTAAAAAAGAGCCTGCAGTTGATCATCGCTGCAATTTATATAATGGCGTTTGTCCTACCATTCTAGATATTCCTAGTAACCTTTGATCAAATTTCTAAAGCCTGTAATGGTTTGAAAATTAAGGGAAGGGGTTCATTTTTCATGGTGCCAGAGACAACTAGGCTCATTAAAATAATTTCTATTACATGATCATGGACAAAAATAAGGTGAGTGAGATGGCAAGGTATGGCAAACAAGATGGAAAGTCTGATGATTTGGCCACAGTTACAGAAATGTAATGCTTTGAGGTAAGTATATTTCTTACTTCGTTCTAAATAAATTATACTAATAGCAATGACATCATTATGAACATAAAGGACAGGGAGGCATATTTGCAGCTAACAGGTTGTGTGTATTTGAAGTGACAAATAAAACGTTGTGGCTTTATTTTGATTGTCGTCCAATTTTGGAGCTCTGGATTTGGGCCATGCCATCATTGTTTTGTCATGGAGCATATCACTGTGCTGGGTCCATCCATCCTACAGTTCTGGAGCACACTAACACAATCATGTACCACTCCCTTATTCAGAAATTCAAGATATTTTATCCTTCACAAAAAGATGTATATCATCAACACCCCCCTGCACTTTCCTGTCCCATACAAGGAAGTAACAGAAGCGTAATTCCAAACGTATTTAGACAAGCTATCCCTAATGAAATGTTACCCATGATCTGGCACTTTAAGATCTCTTTAAATCTGATAGCCAAGAACTGGCTATTATACAGGTATAACAACTGTGTTCAATACTATGAGAAACAGCAGATTCATTCCCTTTACCTTGACTATTCCTGCGAACTGCAGATGCTCACATCACATACATGTACTTGACAGGGATTTACTTTTCTCAGGATTAAGGAATAAGGATTTTTGCAAGTCTGAAATACAGGTGAACTTCAGGTTTGTTGGGCTATCATTGATGCCTAACAGTCATTGTGTGGGGAAAAGAGGGCAGAGAAAATTAGTCTAGTCCTGCAAAAGCGTAATAAATCAAGCAGACAGGGTAAAAAAACAAACATAGAGAGACTTAAAAAAAATCAAAGAGAAAAAGAGAGAAAGTCTAAGGAGAAAGTAAACATAGTGGCTGAAGTGTTCAAATGTGGCTTATTTTAGCTTAAAGACAGCTTACAATCTTGGATTTCAAAAAGTGTGAAGAGCACTCATCTTCCACTGACTGGTACCCTGGTACATATAAGGGCCCCAGCTTCATAGTACCTGACTACTTCAGTGCCTTTGAAAAGCAAGCCATTTTTTATTTAGGTACCTGAGGTGACAGATATAAATTTAAGTCCTTAAAACTTTGGTCACCTAAATTTTAAAAATACAAGTACCTTCTTGTATTCTGGAGAAGGTTTCTACACTAACACATGGCCCAGCTTTCTTGTAGGTAAAAAAAGCACTAAATCAGCCCAGTATAAATTATAAGAGGGAAACAGGTTTCTGACCTTAAAACTAGTTTTGTAAGCTATTGGGGAGACCCCAGTTTGAAGAAGTGCCAACAGCTATGTGACTCCATGCATTTTAGGCATAACATTTCAACCTGTATTCAGCAGCAACAGGTGAAGGCCCCCTGTACCATTTAAGCCTCACAGTGGGGCTGTTAAGCTGTGCACCATCTTCACCCATGAAAAAAGATCTCCATTATAGGTCCAACAAAAGAGGTTAGGCACAATTAGTATGGACCACGGAGGCTGATTCATGGCATCTGTGGTTCTAAGCCCTCATTCCCAGCCATAGAAGATGTGTTGCTGCTATTTCAGACCACAGGACTGGGGCTGTTAAGGTACTGTGTTATAGGCCTGTATCCTGGCTGCAAATCTGTGACGTTGTACGTCATCTCCATGTCCCCCTGCACTCCATCCTTAATGCCTGTAAGTATTCTGCAGGCTTCACCCCAAGTCTGTATTACACTCTT
>NW_005841924.1:1461993-1480514 GCF_000455745.1 Alligator sinensis
AATTCTTTGAGACAGGGATTTATTTGGCATGGTTACCAGGAGTAGACTGCCATGTGCACTTACAGTGCTGTATTAATAATAAATATTAATTTACCTCCACACAGCAGGGAAAACTTCAGTAGATTAAGCATCACTGAAGCATGCGAGTGTGAAGCCACCTGAACCTTCTCATAGCAACAAGGTTCCCCAGAGACATGTCCAATTTGGAGTAGAAAGCAACTGCTAAAGCCTATTTTTACACAACGATTACTTTATGCTCCACTGCAAAGTGTCAGATCCATGTGCTCTGTACATGAAAGGTGGATCTGGTGTATTTTTTTGTGTCTCATTAAGGGATGTTCTGACTCAGAGTTTCGTTTCCTGTTGTGAAGTTCTTATCAATGGCCACTTGATTGTAAAGTGCAAGACTGAGTTAAAGACCTGCTAGGAAGTGTTCATAAAGAATTGATTTCTACATGAGATTTCTCAGCAAAACAAGGGGCATGACAAGGGAAATGCAAATGACATGGGAAAGAATCGTGTTTTACTCTTAACTTTAAGAAGAAGAGTGTTTTCAACACTTGAAAGAATTTGCTTACTTCCTTCTGTCCCATTTAATAAAGCTGATCTCAGAGAACTAATTTCTGTTAGGTAAATAGCAACTCGAACATCAATTTCCTGTCAACAGCTGCAGCTTCAACAGTTTCACTCCTCCATTCAAATGTGTGAATGCTTTGCCTAAACTGCACATTTCTCATTTACTGTACCTTGAAAGTATGTTCTATCACTCACTCAGTCTCAGGAAAGTGTTTGGCTGTGTTGTGGTTTGCATAAAGCAGCACTAGCAAGGATTATCCCAGCAGCTAGAAGGAAACATTATAACACTCAGCTGGAATTTGGGCAATGAAAAAAGAAAAGGACTTCTGCTTAGGAACTGAGGTACCTAGAGCAGTAGAATAAGGACCCTGGACTTCAGAAAAGTAGACTGAAAAAAATGTCAGCGAACTGGTGGGCAAGATCCTCTAGGAGGAAAGTCTGAGGGGAAAAGGAGTCCAAGGCTAAGTACAGACATTCAGGGGTATTAGGAGGAGTTTAAATTGGATCAAAATGGTGGCCCAATATTAGGTAAGTCAGGACGTGGGGACTAGGATATTTGGGGGTCCAGAAGGCTGGAAGGGATTGTGGGTCTGCCAGGGGATGGGAAAAGGTGAGACCCATGAGGCGTGGGGGGGCAGGCATGACCTATAGATGGGGCAGTGGGGCAGGTGTGACCTGTGAGGGGTGGTTCCCCCCAGTGAACCCCCTTTACACCCACATCTCTCCCTCCCTTCCCTCCACCAGGACTTACTTGCTCAGCTCCAGCAGCGGTAAACACTGCTAAAAGCAGATATACCCAGAGCGGCTTATGGGATGGGGTTGAGAGAGCTGGCCAGTTGGGGGGTAGGGGAAAAGCAAGGGGCTGTGGAAAGGGCAAAAAATAGACCAGAGCCAGGGAGGGGGGTGAAAAGAGCAGCCCCAGGGCTGTGGCTAGTGGCTGGGTTTTCCCAGCTCCGGGGCTGCACAAGGAAAGTGTACAGAAGTTCCATGTGCCAATCTGACCTAAATCAAATACGTCTGATACTACATAGATCCAAGTTTATCTTAAACCTGATTCTGCAATTTTTAGATCAGTCTGTGTGCACAGAACTTCTGTACAGTTACAAGTTTAAACCGACTGACAGTCACCGAGACCAGTCTGTAAATGTAAGGTCGGCACCAGGATAAGCTACATTTAAATCAAACAGCCATCTTGAACCCAATTTAACCTCCCCAAATGTCTGTACTTAGCCCAGGAGAGCTGGCTGTACTTTAAGGAGGTCCTCTTAAGGGCACAGGTGCAAGTTATGCCAATGAAACCAAAGAATGGGAAGTGCAACAGGAGACCAACCTGGCTAGACAACAATCTCTTAAATGAGGTGAAACTCAAAAAAGAATCCTGTAAGAATAGAAAATCTGGTCGTAGTACTAGGGAAGAATATAAGAGTATTGCATGGGCATGCAGGGAGAAAATTAGGAAGGCCAAGGCACAATTTGAGATGTAGCTGGTAAGGGACATAAAAGGCAATAAAAGAGATTGTACAAATATGTCAAAAGTAAAAAGAAGACCATAAAAACCACAGATCCCTTAAGGAATGCAGAAGGCAGTGTAGTTACAGATGATGCAGAGAAGGCTAAAGTAGTTAATGTCTTTTTTCCTTCAGTTTTCACAAGTAGGGGCAGCTACCAGATAATAAGTTCAGTTGGCAGCAAAGATAGGGAAGGAGACAAGCAGCTTAGAATAATGGCTGAACAAGTTATGGATTACTTAGAGAAGCTAGATGCTTTCAGTTTGAATAGCCTTCAAATACCTAAATAGTGATTACAAATACCTTCAAATACCTAAATAGTGATGGAGATGGGCTTTTCTCCATGACCAAAAGGGGCAGGACTATGTCTCAAGAGAAAGCAGAGGAAATTTAGGCTGGGGATTAGGAGGAACTTTGAGTATGAGGATGGCCAAGCATTGCAATAGACAATGACATCTACCTAGACAAATTGTGGAACCTCCATCCTTGGAAGTTTTCCAGAACAGGTTAGATAGACACTTGCCTGGGATAGTTCAGTCAGGGAAGATCCTGCCTAGAGCAGGGGGTTGGAATAGATGACCTTCCAGGCCTACTTGCCTATGATCCTATAAAAAATGTTTCTTTCCCTGTCTCTGACCACTGAATCATACTGAGAGAAATAAGCTGGTACATCACTCATTTAACCAGTTTATAGATTTTTCATTTCTAATTCTAAAGATGCTATCTTTGTTCCCCTCCAGTCTGGAAAAAGCATAATAATGTGGAGTCCAAGCATCAGTTATCTTGTGATCATTCCTAACGAGAAAGGATGGTTTTGTGGTTAGAGCTACTGTGGCTCAAAAAATTAACAACTAAATGGTTTTTTCCTATAAAAAATGTCAACTGCCACTACTCAGAGCTCACTGCTCATGTATCTTTCATAATTTTGAATGAATTGTTTAAAAGTATTTCAGCTGTTACTTTGTCAGAATAAAAATATTTTATTCTTTATTTCAAAACTAGTGTGTTTGTAAAATAAAAAGTTTTAAAATCTTGTTTAAATGAAACATTCTGACTGACCCACAGGGAATTTTTTTAAAAACTTTATTGCACCGAAAATTTCCAAAACTTCTATGCTTTTTTATATTGATTTGAAACAAAAATTTGAAAATCATGGTATTTTCACAAAATGGAAATTCCAGTTCCCAGACAGTTTTAATTAAAGCTTGGAGATGGAAGAGCTGAGCTCCCCTTTGAATCTGTTGTAAACTTACCATGAAGGTTACCATGTGATCTGTCCAGATTTCTTCATCTCTAAAACATGGATACTACTGTTTACCTATTTCTTAGTGGCCTTGTTTCAACTAAGGTATGAATATACAGGAAACTGTTTAATTCAGCACCCCAAGAGAAATTCAAATAATAGAGTATGATCTATCAGTGACCAGTTGTCAGGAGTAGATTGTTTTAGAGGGAACAGAGGACAAGCTGGAAGGGAAATTGAATAGCAAATTAAAACCATAGTGGTAATTTATCCCATAAATGAATGAACTATTTTACTGTATTTATCAGTTCAAGGATTCAACTGAAGGAAAGGGTAAAAAATTTGGGACTCTCTTACAAACAGCCCTTTAAGAGGAAATATTTATTATAAAACCAGTGGCTAGCCAAAAATTATATTAGGGTTTTCATAAACTATTGTGGATTTTTTTTTTAAATCCTGTAATAAAAGCTAAGTACAGATGGTCAAAAAGCTCAAGGCTGAATCAGTTCAGTCTTTGCAGGTTAGTCTAAGCTGCAGAAATTAAACTGAGAAACAACTAGACAGACATTTACTTTTGATTTAGGAAATGCAACAACATACCTGCAGTGGCTCGGGCCAGAAGCCAGGGGGTGCTTGAGCATGGCTCTCTGGCGCACAGCCAGCATGGACTGGGTGTTTGCTTCCTCTTCCTGCTGCTCCTGAGGTCTCTGGGATTTGCACTCCAGAATCACAGTAACAGGACTCTGCAGGGTTGCTCATTGCTTCCTCTTCCTGATTCCAGGTGCCTCTGGGATATGCAGTACACAGTCATAGTCAGCAGTAAGTTTTTATCAGGGCAGGGCAGCTCTGTACTCAGAGGAAGGGAGGTTTATCCCCCTCCATGGTCCCAGACCCCAGCCAGGGTTTGCCTGGGGGGCAGGGAGGGGGGGAGTCCCTGCCTCTCGTCCCCCCTCCCCCCCCAACACTTCTCTGCTGGAGAAAACAGCACAGCCCAGTCAAGGACTGGAAAGCATGCTGGGATTCAAGGGACTGTGATTTAACTTGAACCAGGAAGGGCTCTGGGATAGAAGTTTCATAAACCGGTTTGACCCAAATCAGTTAAGTCTGGTACTACATTGAACCAGGTTTATCTTAAACCAGTTCCAGCCATTTTGAAACTGGTTTATGTGTACTGAACTTCTGTTCTGTTACAGCTTGAAACTAGTTTCTGATCACTTAAACCAGTTTATGTGTAACTTCTGTCCCTAGCCAAAATATTGACACTTGAGCAGTTACTTTATATAAATGGGTAGTGATTTTGGGTACCCTCAATTTTGCAACGTCCAAATTGAGATACCTCGGTAAGTGCTCAATACTTTTGGAGCGCTTGATTGGGCGTCTTTATTGGGTCACCCAAAAATCATTAGTCACTTGTGAAAGTTTGGGTCTATCATTTGCATAGCTTATTGAAATCCCCAGATAGTAGGCACAATATGTGAAAACTGAAAGGAACTTCCACCCAAGATGTCTCACTGCCTAATGGAAAAAAAATGCATTATTTTGAAGGGATGAAATGTAAGTTAATCTTCGTCACAGAAAAAGGGGGGGAGGGGGAGGAAGGATTGCTGCTGTAATGAACAAGTATTACTGCTGTACTGAAGAACAGGTAAGTATGGAAATTCCAAGACTCAGGACTACTTTAATACATAGCTAAAGAGTAAAGCAAAGTTTGAGGGCAAACTGGAACCAGTCATCTGTACTGAATCATTTAAATGGACAGGTGAAGCCAGTCACCAATAAGTGGTCGCTGTAAGTGTTTAGAGCCATCATGAAGCTTACTTAAAACTCTTGCAAAAATTTCCTTGCCCTCATGTCTCTAAAACAATGAACAGTGTTGAAGTTTCCTTTTCTATATTATTACATGCATCTTACTGAATGTAACATAACAGAAACCTAAAAACAGAAGACATTCTTATTGTAGTTCAGGACAGGTTTGTTTGTTTTTGGGGGGTTTTCAGATGTCTTGCCATTGGCATCACTACTGCTAACTTTGAAAATTTGTACTTGCTTTCTAAGATACAGAGCAGAGAGAAAAAGCAGAGAGAAAAAACCCCTAACAACTCTGAATTGACTCTGTAGTATATACTGGCACTGTCAAACCAAACTTTTCAACACGACCATTGGTTATGAGTGCTCCCATGTTTAGTTGCTCATTTGAACACCTCCAACTCCAACTGGGTTGATTTGGCGATCAAGGTGCTCAGCATCCATGGGCATGAGGTAACTAGTAAGCGTCTCTGAATGTAAAGAATGACCTCAGTCAAAGCAATTTGCGTTTTATGTTAAGCGCTGTTTGGACCAGACAAGTTCAAAATCTAGGGAGTCTTTATAAAAATAACAAACAAAACAGGGTTACCCACTCAGAAACCTGAGAAACCTGACTACTCTTCAGCCAGACCTACGGCAGGCAATATATCCCCGCTCAAAGTATACAGCCTGTATATAAAACAAAGTAGACTTGTAGTATGAGAGAGAACACAGCAACAATGAATCAGTGCTCAACAGTATCTTCAGTGACCACCCCTGCCTTATTTTCTGTATCCACAAGTGTGACCATCCAATGGAAAAGCATCCTTTTTGACATCTTATTTTTCTCCACCCATTTTTTTCTTTCTTGTGCACCCCATTCTCTGCCACTGTCCATAAGTAGTGATATCCCAGAGCCTGAGGATGCCCTTAGACAGATTTTTCTCTAGCCCTAGAGGAGAGTGCTGTCTGTGTTTCATGAATGGACACATTGTTGCTGCCTCTAGCCCCCATATCATTTCTGCATCCTTGCCTGCAGGCACAACTCTGCCTATATACCATCACTTCCAGCCACAATGCAGACTCTAGTTACTTGCCATCTGGGATTATCAGTGTCGTTGTTGCTGTTGCTACATCACTAAGCTGTCTTTGCAAAGGCACTTTCACCCAACCCAATGACTTCAGTTCTGTGGGTACTAGGAAGCTACTTCTCTCTGGAGTTTACTCAACTCTGCCTTTGCGCTTGATGAAAAGCTACTGCTATCACTCCCTGTAGTGTCAAGTTAAAGATTTGCCTGTCTAAAGTGATTTCAGTTCTATGGATGCCAGGTAAAGACAGATCCTCACTAGATCTCATTCAGCTCTTATTGGCCTCTTCAGTTTCACCAGACCAGTCCCTTCACTTTTCACCAAGTTGCCAGTGTAGGATTTCAATTTGCAGCCAGAGAGAGAAGTGACATATGGAATCCTTGGTCAAAACGTAACCACTAAAGGTAACACTTCCAAAGAGTAAAAATTTCTTCTGAATGTTTTTGTCCAAGCCTCTACCCAGAACTACACTGCAGTTTGGCTATAGTAAAGCACTAATTCAGGGCATATAAAGTACTGTTCTGTTGCTTTACAGTTACACAATAAAGACAGTAGTTGATCAAGGAACAGGACAAGGAGGGTACAGCTCCCTGGTTTGTGCACACGAGCAGCAAACTCTGAGTTCATGCCAGCTCTTGCCAGCAATCTTCACAAGGAGTGAGCTCTGATCACCAGCTGATCTGGCCAGGCTCCCTGCTTTTGTGCAGCTCCAGTGCCCATGGGGTGAATGCTACTGCTATTCCCTCTTCACCTCCCCACTGAATTGAACAGCAGAGAAAAGGATGGGATAAGCAGTAAGCCTGTACTAGTCGGCAGCGATCTGATCCAGCTTCGGATCTGGCCGCTTCGGATGGCCACGATCCGATCCGGACCTGCGGACTGAGTTTCTATTTGGGTATCTATAACTTTGTTGTTTTTTGTCTGATTTTGATGAAACTTGAAGGGATGGTAGCCTCTGCTGAGAGCATGAAACCTGCCAGGTTTCAAGGAGATCATTGCAGGGGTTTGGGAGAAACTGTACCCCAAATTCTTGAAAGCCAAACTCATGTCACGGCTGTGTGTTAGACCACAGGAGGGTGAAAGCTTCCGGGGTGGTGGCCCCTGGTGAGGCCACAAAGTCTGCCAAGTTTCAAGAAGATCGGTGCAGGGGTTTGGGGGAACTGTGCCCCAAATTCTTGAAAGCAAAACTCCTATCACATCTATGTGTTAAACCACAGGGGGGGTCAAGACTGCAGGAGTGGTAGCTCTTACTGAGGCCACGAAGCCTGCCAAGTTTCAAGAAGATCGGTGCAGGGGTTTGGGGGGAACTGGACCTCAAGCTGTGGACAAGCAAAACTCATGGCATGGGTGACAGTGTGCGTGTTAAGGCGCAGCAGGGTGACAGCTGCAGGGATGGTGGCCCCTGCTGCGAGCATGAAGCCTGCCAGCTGCAGAGGAAATCGGTGCAGGGGGGCTCAGGCCCTGCACCCCTAGCTGCTGACAGACAAAACTTGTGCCATGGGTACTTGTAGGACCGACTGTGTCTGTCTTGGTGCAGTTGATTGTCTGTATTATTTCCTCTCTTTAGTCTCTGCTTTTATAGGTGTTAATTGATGGCAATTAAGTGGCTACATTACCTAGCTCCTGTGTATTGAGCTGGTCCCTGAGTGAATCATGATTGATTGGTAACTGGTAACACAGTAGCTTAGCAGCCAGACCTGCAGCAGTTGTCTCCCCTCCCCGCCCTAAATATAGGTAATCTTGCCCATGCAACTGATGTCTATTCATTCAGGATCCTTCTTCAGCAATGGATGCTGAAGTGCTTCTTCATCTGTAATCCCAGACTATGGGCTATATCTCTATTGTGCAATAATATGTAGGAGGGATAAGGGGCAAGGGAAAGCCTATGTTATGAGGAGTGATTTTTTAGCCTTAGTTACAAGAAACAGGTTAAACTGAGCTGTAAATTAATTAGCACAAAACAGATTCTTTTAAGTGCACAGGCAGAAATGTTTTTCCTACTTCCTTTTGACTAACAAAACCTAGACAAGACCAAATGTTCCTCTCTCTAAAGAAAAATAGAGCACCTACAAGATGCAAACATTCACAGACAGAGAAGAGAAGCTTGTGCTGCAGGTCACTTCCTACATCTCATGGTTTCAAGGCCTCCACAGAGACTGCTTTTTCTTTGCCAGCCAATCTCTAGTGATGGCTTTGATATGCTCACCATGTACAGTAGTTAAAATTATTCCTAGACAGACATAATCCTGTCTAAACTGATTTAAGAAAAAAGTTCACTGGTGTCTAGTACACTAAATCATTTACTTATTAGAGAACACATCTGGAACACCAAAACTATGCACTAATGATTTCATTTGGGGGGAAAATGCTAGCATGGAATCTCTGACAGGTAAATCTTTTTGAGCAAAAAATTTAGCATGCAAAATATTCAAGCACTTGATGAAATGGATCATATTTTATTTATTCTGCACAATTGACAAGTCCCAGGACAGCACAGCCCTGGGATTAATCAATGAGCTTTTATCACTGGCACACCACTTGGACTCTGGCCCCAACCAGAGTGCCTACAAATCACTGATTAGATGCCTGTCTGAGACATACTAAATAAAATTACTTTGGTGGGCTCAGCTTCCTTCCTGGTAGACTATGCAAAGTGGAGCAGATTATATTTGAGAGGCTCTAAGGCTTGGTAAGAAGAGAAAAACTCGGTAAGTTTAAGGGAAGGTCAGCAGATAAAGCAATCTATGCTACTCTAAAACCCAAAATGGGAAAGGGAAGCATTAGAAAACCTTGAACTACTTAGTTGCCTTGAGTTCCTGGATAAATACCTGGCACTTTTAAAAGCTCAGGGAGGTGGGGGTCATACAAGTTATTACAATTTCAGCCTTATCCACTGTGCAGGGAGAAAGGAGAAACTATGACCAAAGTACAAAAAATGTAACAAAAATTGTTGGAAAATACTGATTAATTTTGACACTGGCTTTTTCTTCTGGAAGATGGGCAAAGCCCACCCAACCCAGCAGTTCTATATGGGAGGAATTCAAGCCCAAGACTTAAGTGAAACAACATTGAACTGATGTTCAAGGAAATGTTAGAGTTTGAATTTCAAATTTGGCAGTTCTGCACAAGAGAGAGGGATTTTGCCATCCGTCTGACAATCTGCCCAGATTTGATCCAGTTACGAACTACCCCACACCCTTATTTTGCAATGTGAACTAAAACTCGTCATAAAAATTGATCTTCAGCATTGTATTTACACTGCTTCCTGTGGAACACAGGGACATAGGCCACAGATAAAGCTACAAGTATTTGACTAGCTGATGTTCCTGTTGGTACTTAGAAAACTGAGACATTCCTAGCTAAAAGGCCATACTTTTCTGCTCAAGGTCATAACAAGTATCAAATCTGGGGACAGTAAGAAAATTTCCCCCAGGTCAGGTTAGCAAGGACTGTTTTGTTTTTTTGTTTGTTTGTTTTTGCTTTTGTCTGTAGCACAAGGCATTGTCCTCTTCCTACAGTCTTCTATGTATAGATTAACCAATGCTTTCACTGTCACCGAAGTAGCTGTTTCTCCCATGCTTTTACCTATGGCAAGTCATAAGGTGCTCTTAGTATTCCTGGTGTCGTACCTTATGTTGTGTGTGGATCCCAAGATGCTGATTTTGGAAAATCCTTAGGGAAATATTTGCCCTTAAGTGCAGGAGACTGGACTCAGTGGCCAAGAGTTTACCTACAACCCTGTGTGCCTCCATTAACTCAAACAGAATTCTGGGATGCAGAGCTTAGTTATGATGAGGGGAACGGGGACAGGTGAGAAGTAGAAGTCATTACAGCCAGACAAGGCAGTTAATAATTCCACATATAATGTTTCATTTGGATGATGTATGGTACATAAAAGTTTGCCAACTTCAGTTCTGGCATTTAGTATCTTTTGAGCACCTGACTTTCCAAACTTATCATTCCTTTTAATGCACTTTGTGTTTTACACATACACACGTGAGTACGTGCGTGCAAATATGTGCATCTATAAAAATGTTTTGGGATCCATCTGGATGTGATGTTATAAAAATGTAAATCATTCCAATTAAATTTAAAAAGAAAATATTAATATTAAACCAAGCTTATTTATTACATACTGCACGAACAGGTTTTTCTCATCTTTGCACATTTTTCATTTGATTCTTCTAGCCTCTTGTTGACAGCAGTTCCTTCTGTTCACTGAGCAGAAAGGGAAAGTATTTTTCTTTGAAGCTGATGCAAAAACTGCTCAATGAATCATTCAGCAGGTACGACTGTAGCTCAATCATCCTCTGGTCCATCCTAGATCTAGGATCCTTGAATCTATTACCAAAATGAGCAGTGGTACAGTATGTCTCTGTAGCTGAGATAAGCAGGAGTTTGTGAAGTATACAGGGCAATATCCTACACTCTAATCGGAGGTACATTTTAATAGGCTGTACTTAATATTCAATTGAATGCTTTCAAAAAGCTTTCATTTTAAATACAGTTAAAATACACTGCAATCTCACATTTATCTCTCTGAAGAGCCTAAGGATATTTTCCCCATTGTACTGCAAATGGAAAAGAATTCTCTAGAGTCTGACACATTCCTTTGGAGATTTTCTGTGCTTTAAATCAAAGCAGCAAAACAAGAGTTTATTGTAGCAACCCACGGGGAAGTAGCGTCTCCAATATCCTGATTCTTTGCAGCTGCTCCTACAGCATGGTTGCAACCTGCTTGTTAACAGTAACAAAGCAATCAAACAGGGCTCTTTGAGAAAGGGGGTTGTGTATATATGGTTGTATTGTGTGTTCTGGACATGTAAGATATATCCATTAAATTATGGCAGTTTATATCCATATACATACCCACACAAAGTTCTTTTTACAGGTGGTTATATTACATAAACATAAAAACTCTGCAAAAAGAACATTAAAGTTAAAAAGACAAGTTAAGTCTGTAAAAAAAGATTGCCTTTTCAGCAAGGACAGTTTCCATTAAATGAGTAGTCATGGCTTTTTTAAAATCGTTATTCAAAGTGTGGCCCCAGGCTTTATTTAATACACATAATACAACCCTGTGCCGACTACAGAATTACTGATTTCCACCTGGGCCTTCCTATGGCAATCATTATAGCATGAGTGCTTCACAAATATGAACAAATCTTCATAACACCCCTGTGAAAATAGATGCTACGAATAGCAGCATTTTACAGATGTGCAACTGAGGTGCACAGAAATTAAATGGCAAAGGTAAAGTATCAGAAGACTTAGGATATCTCAACTGAGATACCAATGGCCTAATAAAAGAGTGCATAGCATTTCTATAATGTTTTATACATTCAAAGCACAAAACCGATTGACTGCAGTTGCAGTTGTGACCATTCTGTTCTTTTACCGTCTCAAGTATTTCAAGTTAGGTTCCTAAACAACTAAATGCATGCTTTCAGTAAGGAGCTGACTACCTTGCACTTATCACAGGTTGAGAGCATGTACGTAGGCGCTTATTGCAGTGTCATTGGTGCAGGTGTAGTTTCACACCTTAGCTTACCTCGTCATAACTTGCTCACAGGCCCATATGTTCATTGAAATAGCTTTAAGACATTTGTACCATGGGCAAAATATTCTATTTTTCCCTAATCATGTTCCATGAAAAGCTGATACTTTTATAAAAAAAATTCAGCCTGAGGCAGACTACTGATATGGAAGATTTTAACTTGACCAACTGAAGCATTTGCAAATCATAAGCAATTTCAAGCGGGGTAATATAAATGAAAATGTTATAAGATCTTAATCACAGTAATGTTGTTACCGGTGTTGTCGCTTATATTCTATAAAACCAAAATAATCTTAACCATAATGTTGTCAGTGCTGCCTATTATATTGCATAATGCCAATTTTTATATAAAAGAATCAAGGTTAAAGACGGACCTCAAATCAAAGAAACTCATGGTATTCTAAACTTTGTTTGGATCTACACAGGGAAGGACACATGTCACTTAACTGAAAACTAAAGATATTTCTTTTTATTTATAGAATACCATTTTATTATGTGTAGCATGTTGCACAGTCCCTAGAAACAAAGCTGGATAACAACAATGATTCTTGCAGATGGAAGAAAAGGAGAGCCTGACAGAAAGAAGCATCATCAGCTTGCAGAAAAAATTATTAAGAAGTGACATGATAACAAACTTCATACAAAAAGAGGGAAAACACCTTTTCTCCTTTGCTGCAGAGAGTAAGACGCATAACAAGGGCTTGAAATTGCAGCAAAGAAGGTTTAGAATGGATATCAGGAAAAAGTTCACTGCTAGAACAATGAGGCAGCGGAAAAGACTGCCTAGGGAAGTTGTGGACACTCCTTCATAGGACGTTTTGAAGAGGTTGGATAAGCACTAGTCAGGGATGATCTAGGAATAGCAATACCTGGAGTGTACTGTGAAGACCAATAGTTGGAAGCCAAGGAGCCCCCCCTACACACACACACACGTTCCTTGGAGATCACAAAGAGCTCTGCAGCCAAGAACAGGTGGAAATGGGAGAGGACCAAGTTCAGCAGCAGCAAAATAAACCAGTGCTCCCCAAATGGCTTGGTTATACAAGACTATGAAAGGAACTGGGACAGGATGACAAAAAGGAGAATTCTGGCTCTCCAGTTGGGACGCATGGGGCTGCCTTTTTGGTCCCCAAGTTGAAGTGCAGAATAGAAGGTGCTTAGTTTTTACCACAATGCTGGGCTTTTCTGGTTGCCAGCTGGGCCAAGAAGGAAATTTTCCCCCTCCCATTGCTGCAAGTGTAAGGGTTTGGGGGGGGGTCACCTTCCTGAGAAGTATTGGGTGTTGGCTATAGCCAAGCCTAAGAGTTCTGACTGGGGTGTGCTGATGCACCTTCTGGGACTAAATAATTCAGAAGTTCCTGGTGAGAGACATCAGTGGAACAATGCAGCTAGGCTTCGAGGGTAGCTGCCACACACAGGATCACCAGCAACTGCCAGCTGATACTGTAGCAGCTATCACAATTGCAATCACACAGCTGCAGCAAGCTGTTTTTTGCACCCTCCCCACCCCCAGCCTTCAGCTCCCAAGCCATTGCCCATCACCCTGCCCCAGTTATGCCACTGGTTAGAGGATCTTGCTCCTCCACTCAGGGTCAGACTAGTTGCTTCATTTGGGGTCAGGAAGGAATTTCCCCCCATTATCAGACTGGTATGGACTATGGGAGTTGTTGGCTTCCTCTGCAGCAAGAGAGATTGTCTTCTTCCTGGAATCTCTCTTCCTTGGTATTTTAACCAATAGCCGCAGCAGAATATTAACAGTGCCCCCACCCCCTGACTTTACCTGTGCAAATTAGTGTGTTTTTGGTGTTTGGGGCCATTGTGCCTGGCAGTTGAATGAGAGGGTTGGTTTGTGAAGGTTTAAGAACAGGTTATATGAGTGGTGCTCAACCCTTTTGGCTGGCAGATCAGATAGGCAGTGCCTGGGCCCTCCACTGGAGAGGAATGTGGGGCAGAAAGGGGCAGCCCAGCCCCCACCCCCCGATCCAGCCAAACAGGGGAAGGGGTTGTGACCCAGCCTTGAAGGAGGAAACAGGCATGGCCAAGCCCCAGGAGGGCAGGGCAGAGGGGAAGGGGGCATGGCCTGGCCCCACAGGAAGAAGGGGAATGGCTTGGCCCCAACCTGGTTGGGTAGAGGGAAGGGGGCATGGTCTGGCCCAACAGCGGAGTGAGGAAGAAGGGGACATGGTCCAGCCCCATGAGGAGAAGGGGGCCCAGCCTAGTCCCAACCTGGCCATGTGGAGGGAAGTGGGTATAGCCTGGCCCCATGTGGCCATATGGGAGGAGGGGCATGGTCCAGCCTACTGCTCAGGCCTTGGGATTTTGGCAGCAGGGAGGGGAGGCAGTATTAAAAGCCACTTATCTTCTGCTGCCAAATGTTCTGACCTATGGGGAGCCCTGTAGGCTAAATTCCAAGGCTCTGCAGACCACATTTGGCTTGCAGGGTGAAAGTCAGCACTGCTGGGTACTCTAGTGGTGCTGAACCTTTTGGTCCCATGGGTCAGATAAGAGGTATAGGGCTGGTCTGCAGGCCAGATTGGGCCCTCATATCAGAATCAGACCCCCGATACCTCTGCCTGACACTACCTCCTCCTGACCTGTGTGCCAGGATCTGGCCCCAGGGGTCTGCCCAGCACCCACATACCAAGATCAGGCCCTGCACTGCTCTGCATGCCCAATCCAGTGAGCAGGGCCACACTGTCTGGAACTGATGGCACTGCTCCCCCACTGACAAATTTTCAGACCCATGGGGAGTTCCATGGGTTAGCTGACATGGCATGGGGGTGGTGGGCAGATCTGGCCAACAAGCCAGGGATTGAGCACCCCTTGGGTTAGACAAACACTTGTATAGGATGGTTTAGATGAGGATGACCCTGGCTTGAGCAGAGGGTTGACCTAGATGAGCTTCTGAGATCCCTTCCAGCCCAACTTTTCTATGATTCTGTGAGACCTCAGAGGAATACATGTGCTTCTGAAAAAGCACCCTGATCCAAATCGATCCAAAGTTTTTGCTGTTGTGACAGCATTCCTAACTCCAGCTCACAGGAGAAACTCCCTGTATACATCTATGCAGAGTGAAAGTTAGGGGTGGTTCATATAATTGTAATCAGAAGAATGCTATTTAAATTGTCACAATTCATCTGAAATTTGAAGTAGTAGGATATATGAGAAGTTGTTAGAACAAAATTTACACTCTTCTGTTCAGAAATATACATACAAACTTCACATGACAAAATGCGTCTCTCTTAAAAATAAAGACATACCTCATAGTACAAGCCACCTCTACTTCCATAGACACACAGCAAACCTTTGTGATCCCATTTTCACAGCAGAAAAATGCTGTTGGAAGGTGACTGGCAGTGATCTTAGCAGTATGAAGCCCATAAGCTGTAGTCATTGCCTATTAGGGCTGTGTGAAGTTTTGGTTGCTGATTTGATTTGGCAGAGATTCGGCTCAATTTGGTGGCTGAATCTCTGAATCCAAATCGAATCAGGAGACCCTTTAATCTCTCCAAATCAAATTGGAACCCTGTGAATCAATTCAGAGAGATTTGGAAAGATTCAGCAATTTGGACATAGACACAGCTTTAAATGTTTTTTCTATATGCTTCAAGGTACCAGGGTGGCTTGTGAATGCTGCAATACTGGGGCAGATGAAGTACCCCACAGGAGTAGGGGTCCTCAGTGCGCTTGGCAGCAAATCCAGAAGTGAACCAGAAGCACTTCTGGTCAACTTCCAGGTCCACCAGAGAGTACACTCGGGGGGTCCCCCATGCACCCCCGGCTCAGCAACTGATGTCTCCTGGGTCTGGGGAGGGGGGCACCCGCGGTTCCCCTATGGCCTATAGCTGAGCCGGAGGGGATACAGGGGCCCCCAGCATGCTCCCCAGTGGACCCGGAATGGAAGTACTTCCGGTCCACTTCCAGGTTCACCACTGAGCATGCGGGCCCCCCCACCCCGTGCTCCTGTGGGATGTTCCATCTGCCCCAGCATTGCAGCGCTCACGAGGCATGCTGGTACCGAGGTATACAGAAAAAAACATTTAAAGCTGTGTCAATGGCTGAATCACTGATTCTCCAAATCAGCATCAAATCTTCAGATTCAGATTCGACTGAATCAAATCGGGGACATTGATCCAAATCAACGAATTGAGTCACTATCCCTGATTCAGGCCAAATCCAAATCTGAATCAAATAGGGCCCGTTTGGCACACCCCTACTGCCTATGTCTCCTCTGCAAAGCAGCCTTGGGCCCTACTCAGAGATGGGGAGGCAAAGACAATCTTATTATCAGCCTTCCCCCCTCCCCTCCACTTCCCATTTCTTTGTTTCTGATAACTTGTGCATCATGTTAGTGAAGAGGAAGCCCTGGTGGAAATGATTACTGCAGCTCCAATGTGGCAAGTGCAAAATAGTAGTGTGGTATTGCTTCCCCTCTAAGAAGTCTCTAAAAGTAGGACAAGTGGTATGTAATATCAAGCCCAGTCTCTCCTTTGCTGGATACTAGGTGGCAAATTAAACCTGAGATCATCCTCACAAAAGCAACAAAATTTAAATGGCTATCACACTAGCCTCATCTCTTGCCATACATCAACAAGTTCTTTATGGCCAAATTCAGTTGGCCCTAGATTTCCACCTCTCTCCAGATGGTGATTAGTTAGGGTGGCCACTCACATATCCCCAGAATACAGGACATCCCCTTGGTGGTGGGGAGGGGGAGGAGGAGGGAGACCACCAGCCCCCTTGACCAATCAGCAGTGAGGGCCAGGACCACCGGACCCCTTGGTCAATCAGCAGCAAAGTGCAGGACCACCACAAAAAGGCCACCTCTCTGCCTCCCTGGCTGGCTTGGAACCCTGCTCCTCCTGGCTGTGCACCGCCCTACCACTAGGCAGAGCCAATAGAAATGCGAGGACAAATAATTGACATGTATTTCCACCAACGATCTGAGAAACAGGACTTTTTGTAGTCCATTCCTTGTTTAGAAATGAACAGGGGACAAAGGCTGTAAAAAAAAGTACTGTCTGGTACAAAACAGGACCAATGACCACCCCATGATTAGTGCCCATGCATCAGTCTCAAGCCATATGGCAGTATGCTCATAAGAAAACCTTTAGTGAGATGTTAGCAACCGAAAAGAAGCGAAGCTTATTATTACTGAAGAAGCAGACAGCTGAGAAAACAGCAGGTATCTGTGCTCCACAGTCTGAGCAGTGCTCCTGTACACGTAAGTAGCTTCCAAAGAGGCTTGACCTCTGTGTAGCCCACAGCAGAAAGTAGACCCCACAAGCCCCATAAGCAGCAGTTCATGCACTGTGATATAGCAGTGAGAATACTCTTTTCACCCTTGGGGCTGTTACAGGGAATTCTATCCATGCTAACATTATACATCTAAAGATTAATATGATGGAAGAACCACAAAGAGCAGTTTCACTTGAAGCAAGTCTAATCCAAGGGATGACCTGATCAACATTAGAAACATCTTCTATAGCAGTAGTACTCAATATTTTGGCCCCGTGGGCCAGATGACTGGTGCAGGACCAGTCCCTGAGCTCTAACCCAGTGTGCCATGATTTGGGCCCAGTGATGCTCCACCTGGGCCTGCCTTCTAGGACTGGGGCTTCAGGATCCTCCAGTGTCTCCACCCAGCCTTGCATGCTGAGATTGAGGCTTCAGTCCTCCCTGTACCTCGTGCCAAAATTGCCTGTAGCTGGTGACTGCAATCAGACTCCACACTTCTCTGTGCCCCCAATGAAGCATGAAGGGCTGGCTCAGACTCACCTTGCATCCCACAGCCTTTGGGGTAAGTAGGACCTGGAGGGCTGAAGCAGGTGGAGGCCCCCTCCATCAGGGCTGGAAGGGCAGGGGGTTGTAGGTTGGGAGTGAGGGATACCGGCATATCAGGGCCGCTCAGTGCCACAAAGCAGCAGGGGGGGACAGTCTCAGCTGAAACCCGTGTCCTGGTTCAAGTGGGGAGCTGCTGCTGGGAGGGAGAGAGTGGGGGTTAGGGAAGGGCTGTGGCTTGGGAGTGAGGGGCACTGGCATATCAGGACTGCTCAGTACCACAAAGCAGTGGGGGAGGACAGCCACATTTGGACCTGCGTCCTGGTGAGCAAAGGGAGCAAGGGAGCTGTGATTTTCCATGACAAAAGAACCAAAGTCAAACACCAAAATATATAGGTATTTAGAATTTATTTTATTGTAATAATTGGGGCACTGGTAGGCTTCCAAATTGCTTTAAAATTGTAAATATATCAATAAAACAGAATTTTGGATTTATTTAAACAGAGAAAACCAGGATCCCTGCTGATCATCACACTGATCCCAACCAGAAAGGAGTTCCCTTGTCTCTTGCTCACAGACACAAGTTTCAATGTGGAAAAAATGAATGCCATTGTTCAAAGGGCAGTTATCGTGCTGATACAACATGAAGAGATCCCTTAGAAAGTCACAGCCAATCCCTTTAACAGCTCTTAAAATTGTGTGGGCCGCCTCCCGATCCCATCCATGTCGCCATGTGCGGGCCAGGAGCGATATGCGGACCCGTCTTTGTGCACGCGGGCTGTGGCCAGCAGCCCGGGCACACGGGGTCAGAGGAGACCGTGCGGTGGCAAGGCACGCACGGGCTAGAATTAGTCACAGAGGCGTAGTGGTTGATTTAAAGATTGTTTACTTACACCAAAGATGGTCGCGGTGCAGGCAGGAAAACTTGCTTGAGTTACAGTTACAGATAGAAAAGATAAGAGGTGGACTAGAGTTCCTTCCC
>NW_005841924.1:1480976-1481544 GCF_000455745.1 Alligator sinensis
CACGTGTGAATAATTTAGAACTGGCCAATAATGGGGCTCGAATTAGCATACGAATGGCGGGAACTCTTTGCAACGAGCATCTCTGTGCTGCAACAAAGAAATGCACCCTGCAAAGAAAGCTACTGGTGGCGGGAATTCTTTTGCACCGGGGTTCTCTTTTGCAGCAGAAAACTCCACCGTGCAAAGAAGCTGCAATTTAGCAGGAACAATTTAGCAGTGCCGAAGCGCACACACATCAAATCACACCCTTGGGTTGTGACAAAAATGTAAACCTTAAATTTGACTCAGAACTCAATGGAGAGACAGTGAAGAAGGTGGAAGACTGAAGTAATTGGGATTCCAACAACCTGTACTTCAGAGCAGATGGCTGTTGTGTTTGGAAGTAATTGCTACTTTTAAAAACACTGGAGATTTCATTCCTAGATACAAGTCTGCAGATGATGTCTAAATCTGAATCCAGCAGAAAAGGCAGGCAGACATCTGGAAAAGGGTGTTTTTCACAAATAGAGAAAAACAGTATCAATGAGCAGAGTTTCTAGGTGAACACAGTTGGGTTTTTTTTCCCTAC
>NW_005841924.1:1481575-1497505 GCF_000455745.1 Alligator sinensis
ACAATTTGAGAGCAGATGTTTTAAATGAAGAATGATAGGGAAGTGAAAAAAATGACTTTCCTTCCGCACAAGCATCATCTCAAACTTTCTGGAACTCATCATCAGCTTGCTTCTCTTCATCCAGGTGCTGATCTCAGTGAAGCCCTTGAATAATCTAGGAGGCAGTGCTGTTTGTATCTGATATATTAGCAGATGTTATTTGCATATTGCTGCAATATTACATCCCAGTTGTCCCTAACCGTTCTTACTAGCTGCTGTATAGGGGGGAAGGGGAATGTATGAGAGTATGACTAGGATGGGGGAAAAGAAATAGTTGTAGGCTTCCAGGGTGGAGACTAGGAGGAAAAGATACAGACTCAGAATAGCTGAAGCTATCTAGTATCTATTAAAAGGAGTGAAGATATAAGTGGTCTTTCCTGCCCAAGTGCAGGGGGGCTGGACCCAAGATCTGTAAGATTCCTTCCAGCCCCGAACAACTATGAAACATTGAAACATGTCCCCAACAAATGGGTGGGAGAAGAGAGGAAACAATATTATTCCAATTAAAAATAAATAAATAAATAAAACCTGTCCTAGGGAAAAGGTTAGAGGCCCAAACCTCTGAACTTTCATATTTAGACACTCAAAGAAGAAGCCTGTTTTGAGGAATGATGAGCACAGCATCAGTACTAATAATCTCCAGAAAGCCTCTGGAAAAATCAGGCTAGCCTTATTTTTCAGACTAGTACAAACTCTCTTGGTCTCTCTCTTGGTTTAAACACTAAGGTTCTTATCAACTGCCAAAATTTGCTCAAATGCAACAGGTAGGCAGGAGGCATGAAAAATCTGGTTGCAACATCCTCATGCCATGAGTCTGGGTGACTATACACATGCTCCGATGCATTCTAATTAGATTAATTAGAATGATTAATCGAGTCTGCTGGAGTGTTCTAATTAGACTCATAGACATTAGGGCTGGAATGGACCTCATAAGATCATTGGGTCCAGCCCCATGCCCAAGGGGCAGGAAGTCAGTGTCGAAGGATCCCAGCAAGATAAACATCCAAATGTTCCTTGAAATGTTTCTAGACTGCTCCAGCATGATTCAGCATCATATATATTCAGTGTCCTGTGTTTTGAAATGGCAGCAGGGGGGGTTTAAATGAAACTTATCAAACAAGACTTAGCTAAAGTGCCCCCACTCTTTAAATGAAACTCATCAAACAAGACTTAGCTAAAGTGCCCCCACTGCCATTTTGAAATGTGGGAGGCTGAATACATGCGATTCTGAGGCTTTTTAATTAGAGTGGCTCCCGGAGCCAGTCTAGTTAAAATGTGCCTCCCCCTAACCAACCCTGGAGCACGTGTATAGACACCCTCTATATAAACAGAGCAGATGGTAAGATCTATTTCACCAGGAGAGGATTTGTTATGGCAGAACACACCTTCACCATACTATCAGCCTGATGGTAGCACACACCATCTGTCCCTCAAACTCCTCCTCCCCTTCCATTTATGGACTCAAGGACTGATGGAGGAGGTGACTATTCCAGGTCTCCAAACTTTACAAGTACATAAGGCTCTGTGCCACTCTCAAGCAATGCAAAGCAGATTTAATAGACCAAGAATCAGACCTACGTATTTAAGAGAAAGAAACTTTTTTACCAATTTAAAAAAACAATTTTATGCTCACAATACAGTTTAATCAAGATACACACAGATATTGAAATTCAAGCCATGCAGCTGGAGGTTGTAATATCTAAAAACAGACAAGCATTGCAACAGACTATGCCCAACCTAATTGCTCTGGAAAGTCCTTTGATGTGGTTGTAAGCTGACCAATGACTCTATTGAATATGCACCTGATTATGTAATCATCATTTTTAGAATATGATGTATGGCTTAGCTGAAGCATGCCAGGATGCAATAGCTGTTTCTACATTAGGTTCATGCTGTGCTGTGTTTGTTTCAGCGTACACTTTATGCCTTTCTGAATAAAAGGGATTGAAATTTGTCTCCCTCTCAGCCCTTATAAAGTCAGCCACAGTATGTAATAGGATTATTTATCACTTTATAAAGTGACAACTGTCTGCTACATGAGCATTTGGAGAATTATATAGTTAAAAAATCTTCAGTTGAAACACAGACTCCAGCTCTTTGTGTTTATAAGATCAAAACTGGCAGTCCCTGCTCGGCCCCTATCCAGAAGGAACTCCAGATTTCAATAGGAATTTTCCTGGACTCAAAAATGTGTCAAGGTTCTGTTCATCCAATACAGCAGCAAACCGGCAGAAAGCAGCTGTGGGGAAAGAAAAACACAGCAACAATCCTTGTGTTCCTGGCCTGACATTTCATCACAGACAGACTTTAGATTTTGAGCTGGCTTCGAAACCTGGGTGGATGTGCACACTAGAATTTGCTGAGGTCTGGTTCCTAGTGGGGGACCTCTGTGGAAAAGATAGCATAGTCTGAAACTAAATTCTTAGGGTAAAAACAGACATTGCCAAGTGAAGCAGATCAGCTGTGGTGGGACATATCCCAAAATAGCTGATCTGCTTCGCTGAGTGAAACATAGGGCACCTATACACGTGCAGTGAGGCTGCTCTGACACTAATTCCAGCGCATCAGAGCAGACTCAATTAATTGAGTCTGCTCTGTTTCTCTGATTAATTGAGTCTGCAAGATCAATTAATTAATCTGCTCTGATTAATTGAGTCTGCTCTGCCCACATTCTCCCACCATAAACCTAATAGACATCTGCTGCAATAAAGTGGTACAAATTGATACTGCCTATATCATGACGACAAATTTGGGGTATTTGTGGTGTGATAAGGGGTATGGATATCTGTTTGCTTGGCTTTTGTGTCACCATAAAAAACAAATTATGGTGGCACAAAGATGACATCTGTTTCCACTCAGAGAGTTTCTGCAGGACCAGAGGGAAAAGGAAGAGAAGAAGAGATGATCCTATGGCTCACCTTGGGGACATGACTCCTGTCCCGACATTTTTAGTCTCTACTCCTGCCCTCTGCAGACTCCACAACATCCTCTACAGAGACTGGAGGAGGCAAGGGTGGGAGTAGGGGGGAAAAAACACCGCTGATGATGACCATGTTCCCTGTGGGGAAGAGAGGCCTCTATAGAATCCCCTCTATGCATGGTTGGAGCGTGTATAATCTAAGCCCATATTTTTATCCCAATAGGCTCAATGCCTGTAATTTTTATTCAGACAAATCTCAGTTAATTTTCCCCTATGGGCTGTGGGACTTGGCCCAGACTAAATATTTTAAAAATTTAATCAAGTTTAGATGTTGTTGTTGTGCTAATAAATATTGTAGACATTTTAAATGTTTTGGAACTTGAAATCAGTCTCAGATCCATTTGCAAAAGCAAAGGAAAGCAAAAAAATGGACAAACACAAGTTAGCATTAATTCCATCTTGGGGTTTTGGTGCCAGCATAAACCACAGATTCCAGAATATTTTGATGAAATGGTGTCATTACAACACTCTGCAGTTCATCTATTCTTCTGTGTAAAATGTAGTTTCTGAAAATTCCCCACATACTTGTAGGCATGATAAAAAGTTGTTTTAGTATTGATGTGACTTCATACAGTCAGATTAGCATTGAATATGACATCCTGACAAGTTTAACTTGCTCGGAAAGTGGAATATGAACATAAATAGACAACTTTTCTAACCTTATATTATAAAACCACATGGTATGCAACACTGTAATAGAAATGAATGATACATCACTAAGACCCTGTCTACATACAGAAGCTGTACAGCTGTAACTATACCTGCATATTAAAGTACAGCCACCCCCACAAAATGGTTGCTGATAAGCAGGTATGAAAGTGCTATATAGTTTAAATCTTGTAAGGAAATAAAATAAATTGTACCAGTAAAAGGCAGATTTACAGCGGTATTACTGTTCTACACTAAGACTTTTACAAATGTATCTAATTCAACTCTTGGTAAAAACAATATCACATGGCTAGTCAAATTAGATATACCAGGACAAAAGCTGTGTGTAAATCATCCACCAGTCACAAGGGAGGGCAAACCAGCACTAAATACCTTATTTTCAAATGAGGTGCTGCTTTGTGTTGTACAGTAAAGACTGTAGAGAGGCACCAAGACAGAAGCAACAGTGATATTAATCCCTGCAACTGTTGGAGCTACTGTTTCAGCTCAGTTCTGGGACCCAGAGAGCTAACATGACCATGAACAGATCTAGGATTTTGAAAAAGCAGGGTGCAGATGGTGGGGTGAATCACACTATACAATACATTTTTCTCAGTTAAACAGAAATATAGAAGTTTTACTTTTTTGTTAGGGGCCTAGCGCTATATTATTCAGTTAAGATCAAAGCAGAAACAAATGCATTTTTTTGGAATGTTCACTAATTTGTTAGATTATATATTAAATTAAAAAACACAACAAGGTAGGCAAAAATTGTCAAAACAATATCATTAGTCCTGCAGTCATTATAGTTAAATGTACACCTATTATTCAGATTCATAACACAAAAATCTAGTCTTCTTGGCCATTTTCACACTGCCTCCCATACTTCACTGGAAGTCATGGCTATGCCTGACTTAATAGTACTAAACCTGATTTAAGGTTTTTAGCTAGAGCTAAAAACAGTCTTCTGGGCTGTGAAATAGAAGAATGACGTTACCAGGAATGGCTAACGAATAGCAAAACTGCAGAAGCAAGGATAATTTGAACAATGGAACATCAAGACCATTAAAAGGAGAGAGCGTCATTAACACCAGTGAAGTGAAGAGAGATTAGCAGGAAACAGGTAGATTGCAGTGAGTTATGAAGTTAATCCAATCATTCAGTGCTCCCTGGATAAAAATGCAGCTGCCCCTCCTGGGCAGTTGGTTTTAAAGTTTGGAGCAGAAATCAGAGTGGTGCAACTTCACCACTGTACCCCGCCACCACCCACTGTTGCCTCTGATCTGCCTGGAACATGACTGCTCGTAGCCCCCACTTTTCCCTAGCCACAAATCTAAGTCACTAAAAAAAACCAATTTCTGCAGCAGAAAAGGGGGGGGGGGTAATAGAGAGAAGGCAAGTAGCATTAACCCCCTGGGTTCCAGAACTGTGCTACAACAGCAACTCTAGCAGTCACAGCAAGCCCTGTAAGCCAAATCCAACCTTTGGTACTGCCTGGTCTAGCCTAAGAGAAGCCCTGCAGGCCAGATATGATCCACTTGTGTGGGCTGGATCCAGCACATGGGCCATGTTTGACACCCCTCCACTATGGGATATGGACAGGATTTGGGACACTGCTACAGGTCTAACTGGAAGGAATGTGTGCAGTGGTATCATAGGGAAATGTACTTCTTATCTGAATTTAAGTGATATGGTTATTTAGAAGGATCTCCCTGACAGTCTCGGAAATGTAAGGCACTCTTGCTCATACTATGAGAAATTCGAAACATGCACCACCAGCTGTGGGTCATAGGTCTTAGTGTTCACCATGCCAGGAGCTGATGGCCTGGGATGCCCCTGAAATAAATCTGGCTTTGTGCTACCACTGGAGTAACTGTACAACATTTCATAAATGGTTTACCTAACATCATGTCTAGTAACATTGAGTGGAGGCACTGATATCTAGAGGTGTCCAAAACATGCTTTACTGCTTTCCAACCTTCCTTCTTGCACCCTACATCTTATGGGCCACCGTTTCCTCTGCCCGCTCTGACAGCTGTACCCCAATACTACTCTCTGGGTTTCCTCAAGTTTCTACCTTAACAAGCCTATTTCTTGCCTTGCAAAAGGTAGCCTCTCCATTAGCCTTAGGGAATATCCAAGGAGCCTGGGAAAAGGAAGGTAGACACTCGGAGAAGAAACAATGTGAGCTTTATGGCAGCAGTAACAGCATACATGTCATGGAGTTAACAACTTTCTAACTCGTGTTTCTTTTGCAACCTGATCTACTGAAATCCTTACAGGAGGTTGAAACTCATGCTTCAGGGTCTAAGTGAGGCTTTAGATTAGGAAGTTCCCTGCACCTTCCTCCGAAACATCTTGTGTTAATTGGATATACAGATGATGTGGCAATTAAAGCATCCAGAGTTTCTCTGGCTTATCAATAGATCCTTCTTCCCCATAAGACAACTAGTGAATGGTGTCATTCAGGAATACCTCACTTTGATGCTTTTTCAACTACCATCAGTGCAGCAGTTCCTATAGACATTCCTAGAAATCACCAAGATGGCTGGGCTTGCAGTTATACTCTTTATTTGTAAGTGTAAAATAATGATTAAAGCAGTGGTTGACAAGTTTTCAGAGCTGGGGGTCGGAACAGCTTGGCTCAGGTCTGAGGTGGGCCTGTGTGCCAATCTGGCTTTTCTCTGCCATTACTTCTCTTGGCCCCTACTGCTGCCACACCACCAAAGCTCCCTCCTAGCTCTGTGGACCAGATCTGGCTCGTGGGTCATATGTTGTCTGGCTTAAAGGATTAGAGAGTTGCCAAAACTATGACATTACATCCATTAGACTGTCTGGAAGCTGCAGCTGGTGCAGGACACAGTGGCAGGCTTTCTGACAAGGTAGATCAACAGAAGCCCATAGCTCCAGTGCTCTAGAGAATCTGCACTTGTTCCCAATCGCTTTCCAGGTGCAATTCAAGGTGCTGATATTGACCAATAAAGCCTTAAACCAGGGGTGGGCAAAATGGTGGATCCGGCTGGCAGTTGGACTCCCTTTACAAGTGCTTGTGGTGCTCTGGCCAGGTGCCAGAAGACTGGAAGAAGGATAATGTGGTCCCCATTTTCAAAAAAGGGAGGAAGGAGGACCTAGGCAACTATAGGCCCATTAATCTTACTTTGATCCTGGGGAAGCTCTTTGAGACAGTTATCCAGGAGCACATCTATGAAGGACCAGCGGTGGGATGATGCTCAGGGGCAACCAGAATGGGTTCATTAGGGGCAAGTCCTATCAGACCAACCTGATTGCCTTCTACGATCAGGTCACAAAATCATTGGATGCAGGTGTTATGGTGGATGTAGTCTTTCTGGACTTCAGGAAGGCCTTTGACACTGTCTCCTACCCCATTCTCAAAGCTAGGTGACTGTGGCATTGATGCCTACACAGTCAGATGGATTGCAAATTGGCTGAGGGGCCGCAACCAGAGATTGGTGGTGGACAGGTCATATTTGACCTGGAGGGCTATTTGACCTGGTCCCCAGGGCCCGAGGACCATGCCTTGGGGACCTGGAGTCCCCAGGGCATGGTCCTCGGGCCCACACTGTTCAATTTCTTAGCAACTGGAATGAGGGGGTGAAAAGCACCCTGTTCAAATTTGCTGATGACACCAAGATTTTGGGCAAAGTGGGCACGCTAGAAGGGAGGGACAGGATACAACTGGACCTGGACAGGTTACAGAGGTGGGCGAATGAGAATAGGATGGGATTCAGTACTGACAAGTGCAGGGTACTGCACTTGGGCAGTAAGAACCAGCAGCATACCTACAGGCTGGGGAACTCCCCTCTCGAAAGCACAGAGGCAGAAAGAGATCTTGAAGTCATTATTGATTCCAAGATGAACATGGGATGCCAGTGTGAGGACACGGTCAGTAAGGCTAACCGCACCTTGTATGCATCCATGCTACATTGGTCAGGCTGCAGTTGGAGTACTGCATCCAGTTCTGGGCACCGCACTTCAGGAGGGATGTGGACAGCACTGAGAGGATCCAGAGGAGGGCCACTCACATGATCTGGGGGCAGCAGGGCAGACCCTATGAGGAGAGGCTATGGGACCTGAGCCTGTTCAGCCTCCACAAGAGAAGGCCCAGAGGGGACCTGGTGGCCATCTATAAACTTACCGGGGGGACCAGCAGGGAATGGGAGAGACCCTGTTCCCCTGAGTACCTCCTGGATTAACAAGGAATACCGGCCATAAGTTGTTTGAGAGTAGGTTCAGGCTGGACATTACAAGGCACTACTTCACAGTCAGGGCAGCTAGGATCTGGAAGCAACTTCCAAGGGAGGTGGTGCTGGCTCCTACCTTGGGGGTCTTTAAGAGGAGGCTTGACAATCACCTAGCTGGGGTCATATGAGCCCAGTTTTCTCTCCTGCCCAGGGCAGGGGGTTGGGCTTGATGATCTACTTAGGTCCCTTCCAACCCTACATCTATGAATCTATTAATCATTTCCCAGTAGCCTCTTCCTGCGGTGCTCGGGCAGGTTTCCATGGAGAACCCAGCAGCAGCAGGGCGGTGACAGCTTAGGGCCAGGGTTTCATAGTTTCATAGGGTCAGAAGGGACCTGAGGAGATCATCTAGTCTGACCCCCTGCTATGGCAGGAAAGAGTACTGGGGTCAAACGCCCCCAGTCAGATGTTCATCCAGCCTTTTTTTTTTTTAAAGACCCCCAGGGTAGAAGCCAGCACCACTTCTTTTGGAAGCTGGTTCCAGGTCCTGGCCACCTTGACAGTGAAATAGCGCTTCCGAATGTCTAGCCTGAAACTACCTTCCGCTAGTTTGTGTCCATTGTTTCTTGTAACTCCCGGGAGTGCTCGGGGGAACAGGGACTCTCCCAATGCCTGCTGGTCCCCCTTGACTAGTTTGTAGACTGCCACTAGATCCCCTCTCAGCCTTCCTTTTTAGAGGCTGACCAGGTTCAGGTCCCTCAGCCTCTCCTCGTAGGGCCTGCCCTGCTGACTCCTGATCATGCGGGTGGCCCTCCTTTGGACCCGCTCCATATTGGCCACATCCCTCCTGAAGTGCAGCGCCCAGAACTGGATGCAGTACTCCAGCTGTGGCCTGACCAATGTAGCATAGAGGGGGAGGATCACCTCCTTGGACCTGCTTGAGATGCATCTGTGGATGCACAACAAGGTATGGCTGGCCTTCCTGACTGCGTCCCCACTTTCTCGGCCCATGTTCATTGTGGCATCAATGATGACTCCAAGATCCTTTTCTGTCTCGACGCTGACGAGAAGAGAGTTCCCCAGCCTGTAGGTGTGCCGCTGGTACCTCCTCCCCCGGTGCATTACCCTGCACTTGTCAGTGTTGAACCCCATCCTGTTCTCATCGGCCCACCCCTGTAACCTGTCTAGATCCGCTTGCAGCCTGTTCCTTCCTACTAGTGTACCCACTTCACCCCACATCTTAGTGTCGTCTGCGAATTTGAACAGGGTGCTTTCTACCCCCTCTCCCAAGTCACTGATGAAGATGTTGGAGAGTTTCCATGGAGACTGGCTCCAGCAGCACTGGCAGGGTGCATGGCTGGGCAGGGAGCTACTCTGGGGTCGGGGTTGGGATCTTGCAGTGGTGACAGTATGGTCCAGAGCCGGGGCAGAGCCGTGATCTGCTGCCTGCACACTCCTCGAAGCCCTGGACCCATGCTGTTGGAGTCACTGTTGGAGTCTCCATGGAAACTGGCCTCAGTGACACAGGCTGGGGCTGCTGGGAAAGGGAGTCCACCACAGGACCAATCCAGCCCATGGACTAGACTTTGCCTGTCCCTGCTTTAAATAGTCTGGACTCTCACTTCCCAAGGGATCGCTTCTCCCTTATGCCCCACAGTGATCCCTAAGGCCAGCTTAGAACAACCTCCTAAAAGTACCCTCATTAAACCAAGTCTGCCTGGTAAAACAGGTGGGAAATCATTTTCCATAGTGGCTCTTCCCTTCTAGAGCTCCCTTCCCTCTTGAAGCTCTCCAGGAACCATGCTTGGATGTCTTTCAGAAGCTATGTAAACTTCCTATTTGGGCAGGCATTCAGCAAACAAAACAAGGATGAGATGTTGTTTAGGGGGGTCTCTTTTATCTGGATGTTCTAGTTCTTTAAGCTTTTTTAGTCCTCTTGTCACTGTTCTGGTTTTAAGTTGTTCTGTTTTTTGTATTGTTACTGTAAGCCACCCTGAGCTTTTGTTGGGAGTGGTATATAAAATTGAACAAATAAAAATAAATAATCCAAGGTCCTTTGAATTGGGAGGTATATGTTCTAAGCTTAGCCATCTTTTCTGTTGTGGAAAGCATGGTGCGCTCAGTATGTGCAGTGACCTATTGCAGGCTGTATATTTTTTACTATTCATGCATCCAATTACAGTCATGCAATATTAGAAGGGATCAAAAATACCATTTCCATCAGAATGATGCAAAAAGGGGAAAAAACTAGTAATATGATAAATAATGTTCAGAGATGCTGCCTATAGCTTCAGGAAATCTCCCCACCCCCTCCTTTCTTAGGCAAAAGTAGGTACATCTTGCAATTTTTGTCAAAATATAGCACTTGTGACTTGTTGGCTATCTCTTTGAAAGGAAGTGCCATATGACAAAATTTTGTTCTAGTAACTCCAGCTGGACTTACACCATGGATGAATTTAAGTTTAAAATATCTGATCATGAACAATACTCTGTGGTCTACTTAGATGAATTTTTGTAATTTTTCAGGCTATACTACAAAGCTGTTTTAGATGATGTGATCTACAGGTTCCCTGGAGCCGGCTATGTCCAGGGCAAAGCTAATTGGGTGGAAGATAGGTCTGTTGATGACAAGCCCCCAGCTGCAGTAGTCTTTTGCCTGCAGAAATCAGAACAGACTACAGAGTAAAATGTAAAGATCTTTCTCTTTGCAAAACCTTTTCCATAGTAATGACACTAAATAATGGGCTGGCATCAATTCCCTGAAGACATGCATTCAAAAGTATTTCAGATCTTTAAATAATTAAGCAAACAAGCAAGCAAGCAAGCAAGCAATATTCCAAGTATGTCAACTGTAAAATAGAGAGAGATGGGAAACACAGTTGTTTTAAGTAGATAGCTGCTGGTGATGTATATATTAGAAATTACTATAGCAGTAGAAAGATTTAGCTCTTCCCAACTATCTAGAAACAAGGAGAGAGAAAAAAGATATTAGGATCAGAAAATAAAGTTAACTGATTTGTAAGATACTTTTCTGATGACAGCAAATCAGAGCAGTAAGATCCTGAAACTGCTGTCTAGTAGGGCATGTACCAGTAAGTGATGACTAGGTAAATCCCATAAACACAGAGGTAGATTATAATGTAACTGCCTGGTACCATGAAAAGGAACTTTTCAAAATGTGTTCATCTTGGAAAGGTCAGTGAGACACCCCCCACCTCCTCGTGGGGTCTTGATGGGGAAATGGTGCTGGCTGGCAGCTATGTGGGCATGCCACTGAGGCAGAGAGGGTAAACACTTGGAGTGTGAGTGACAGCTGGGGTCCAGAGTTGATATTCTGTGAATATTTGACTGCCCTTATGGAAAACACTGACTTAGAGCTTTCACTCCTGCTGGCAGAGGGGTAACAAATCTAGCCAGTGTCCCAGGAACTGAAGGAGGTTGAGAGAAAATTTCTCGGCCAGAGAAATGTGCATCCTGCTGTTAGCACCTCCTGGAGGGAAAAAAGTCATAAAACAAGTGCACTCGATCCACAAAAAAGCTCCAGAGAAGCTTTGATCTATGCTAACCAATCTGCATTAGATTCAATCTTTGCTAACCAGTCTCAGAAAACAAGGAGTATCAGAGATGGTGAAGACGGATAGCAGCTTATTTGCTACTGAGGAGCAATATAATGTATGTATAATTATACATATATATTATTTTAATGTTTTTCTATGTAAGGTTTTCATTTATCGTTTGTTATCCTTTTGTTATTGTAATAAAAAGATAAGTTTAGACATTCTTTTATGCATTATTATTCACTGAGGAAAATATGATGCCAAGTAACCCACTTAGGAGCTGCTAGTTTATAACAGCATTAAAAAACTACTGCCTAGCTGGTTAAACAGCAACTCACATAGATACTGTGCCTCCTTAGAGAGAGAAAAGAAAAAAGGTTTGTTTCCCATTCTCACAGCATTCTCCACCATTAAATCTCTCAGAGTTTATTTCTTCAAGAAGTATGCATGATATGTTATGGTCATTTCTATGTTTGATCATTTAAAATGTGAATTGCAAAAATATGTTCTTATTTAAGGTGTGTGCTAGCACTCCAAAAAATGACTGCACAATCAAGTTTTTCCCTCTTGCCCTCTTCTTCCATTCCCCTCTCATTACTGTAACTGCCTCTTATTTTCTTCTTAACTTCTACCATTGGACTACTTACCTAATAAGTTACTATTCAGTGGGTGCATCTACACAGGACCCTTAATGCACAGTAGCCTAATTACACTGCACAGTGGTGCATCACAGCATGGACAGTGCTAATATGGTACTGCGCAGTATTTTTTAAGCTACTATGCTTAGCATCACTAAAAAGGCATTTGCTGGCACTACTGCGCAGTGGCTCTAGTTACTGTGCATTTACTTAGTACTTCATTAAGCAAGTACTAAAGTAAATGTGCAGTAACTACTGAGCATTAATGAACATGTTGACACAGCCAGTGTGAATTGGGTGACAGAACTAGGCTCCTGATTGTAAATTTTTCAAGGAAGCAATACCAACTTTGTTTTCTAAACTGTCACATATATCTATAGCACTGACTGATAAAAACATATTATAAGAGATAAAAGAAGTGCATTTTGGCCTATCTTGTGGGGGCCCATATAGAAACCTGAAGTGAAAAAAAAACAAATTCCACCTTCTTGAGGATATGCCATAACAGTGTTACTCAAGACTCAATCACACAATCTAGTGACTTGCATCACTCTCAGAATAACCCACAATAACAATTATAAAAGAATATGAAATTTTACTTAGAAAAAGGTCTGAATCTTTTGCTACACATACAAATTTATATTTGTGGAATAAAGTAAGCAGAGATGTATTGGAGACATTTTTCTATAGGTCCTTGAAGAGACAGACATAATTAATGTTTATCTAAATAGCCTGAAACTCATCTTCACAGACTTCCAATGTCTTTACAGGTTCCTTCTGTCACAAGCATCTCTGAAAGGCTATTTATTGCAGGCCACTTCTATATATAAACCACGTTTAGTAAATGTTACTTTCATACCTCCCTAGGATGTTGTTCACAAAGGTAAAAACATACCCAAATATGCTTCTAATTTAGCACAAGATTTAACTGCAATATGCTTTCCTTAACTTACTAAGGACAGGAATTCAAATGATGCATACAATCTGTTTCTGAGTTCTTCTTTTTGTGCCCTTGTCATAAACTAGATGTTTTATCAGAATCATGTACAAGCGATGGCTCTTTCCTCATTGCTGCTGCATGATCCCCCTTCGTGTAGAACTCAAAGAGTTGGCAAATGAGCAGTTGTTCCACGGTCTGCACTTCACTGCACTCACATGTACTTGTGTCATTAGAGTAGCCCCCCACTTGATCGTGCTTGTTTTTGATCTTCTAGTTTGCATGCACAGGCGGTTCAGGCATCACCATGTTGATCTATTTGTATCAGCCTCTCTGGGAAGATCCTACTGGGGTTTATGGAGGTTCAAAACCATAGGTGATGCGTAGGGGAGTACAAGGGGGGGCACGTGCCCCCCCTGAGATTGGTCACTGCCAAAGCCACCACCGGCTTCTGCAGGCAGTCCCCACTCCCCCCCTCGCTGGCAATGTGGCTGCTGGTAGCTGCAGGAAGTCCCTCCCCCCCCTACTGCTCACTGCTGCTGAAAGCGGAGGCAGCAGTTGCAGGTGGTCCCTGCTCGCCGCTGCCAACACCACTGGCAGCGGCTGGGCTGCGGGTGGTCCCCACTCACCGCCACGGTGCCCCCCCAAGTTGCAGGAGGCACCAGTTGTTCATGTTCAAAACTACACGATACCTAACACCTGCTGCTTCCAACACTGTTTCATCCTTCCCTCTTCCCAGCTATAGCCATTTCTTCTCTCTCATGTTTTAAAGTTCTACCCTATAGACCCTCTTTACTCTAGCTAGATATCTCCCTTTTTTCCCCCCCAAGTGGAGAGGGCCACCCCTAAGACTGCCTCTTGTGTGGCATTCGCTTTATTGCTCCTAGATAAGCGACTAGTTTCTGTTCGTTTCTCAGTTTACCAAGGGGTGTGAGACCATGCAGCGAAGATGATCATTTCTGTGAAGGAGTCCACAATTAGCTTTCTGGGGGAATCCCAAGGGGGCTTTCATGATGCTACAAGTTTAGCAGGGTCCTCTTCAAATTGGCAGGCTTCATAGGCACTGAGCCACTCTGGCAGAGACCATAATTTACCTGGTATAACCACCGTAGCCATATTGGTCCTAGTACTTCACTGACCTGTCCTAAGTTAGGCTTGCAATGGAAAAAGTGTACATTTAATTTGTAAAAGTACATATGGTGAAAAGTTTAGTCCTTACTCTCCAGAAGGTGTTCAAAATGGCTTTAATGGATTTCAAAGCAAGGCCCTCCATCAAAATGCAAAGGACTAGTTCCTCAACTTTCTGGACCAATGGATTATTGATACCCCTCAAAATTTCTTGTCCACTATCATTCACCTTCATTTTTTTTTTTAATTGAAATACTAGAACACATGCAGGCCCTGATATAATCAGTGGAGTAGCTGCCCACCATTGACATATCCTTGCAGCCTATCTTTTAGATCCACTGACTTAGAGAAAGCAAGCAAGACACAGAAGAGTGGGGCTGGAGGGAGATGAACTGATAGCCTGGGAATATTAACAGGACCAAAAGTTAACTAATACATCCACCCAGAAGAAAACCTACAAACAAAAGATTGACAATCAATTGACATTTTTATCTGGGGCTTCTCCCCCTTTCCCCCTTGTAATTTCTGAAGGAACTGTGATCGAGATGCTTTCTTCTGGAAAATCTGCAGTGTCTGAATAGATACAGCCCAGGATTTGTCATAGTAAAATGGGAATTTCCATTCCTGGGGCCTTGCATTCTAATCTTTAGAATGGTAAGGCAAAATTAGGTGTACAAGGGGTGAATAATGACAAGTTAAAACATGGTGCTCCAAATAAAAAGGGGTTATTCTGGCCTGTCTTGTTTAAATCCCAAACCCAGATTTTGGGATTGCTGCTGTATCATGTGCCAATACAATTGAAAAATCCTACTGCCTCCAGGAGAATAACTCTTCACAGCTGAGTCTGACCCTTCATAGGAATAAAACAATGTCCCTACTCTTTGCTATCCATGTAATAATTTGGGGCAGTTGACCCCAGCCCCAGTAAAGTAATTTGTTCCAGGGGGACAGAAAAATAGGAAATCTCCAAGAAATATCTGATGAAGCATCTGCTGAGCAGGATGGATTTGAGGACTCACATAATACCAAGAGGGCCCAAGCATACATCTGCGGAAATGGAGACATTCAGCAGATAGCTCCTATCTATACATTGACCACTGTTCCCATCCCCTGCCTCCACATTAGTCTTTATTGCACCTTTCCTCACATACTTGGAAACATTTGCATAGGACATACAGAAGGAATTAATGCATCTCCAGGCAGAAAATCCAAGGAGGCAGGAGATGTTGCCAGGGACAGCGTTATGCCCCAGTTCCTCTCAGACCTGGCTGCCTTCCTTTCTTCTTATAACCCAGAAAATGCAATCTGAAAGTAGAATTCATATGACTGTACATATAACTCACTGGGCAACAGCAGAAATATTGACACAGGCATGCAGGATATCCCTGCAAAGGGTCTCCCTAAGGCACAAATCTTCCTACCTGACTGCATATCCTTTTCACATATAATGGAAAGCAGAAGAATTTTGCCATACTGTGCAGGTATGTTTTAAATATTGATGGGGGAGGGTACATTGTTTTAACTAAAACATTGTATGCACATAATTTAGTGCTTGATTTTGTCATCTTGTTTATTTTTGGAGCAAAATGAGGAGGAAGGAATGCCATTTACTGCTCCTCAACAAGGTATGAACACTGCAATGTTATTGCCTGTCTGTATCCAATGAATAACAGCAAAAGGCAGTAGCCAGAGATTGTCCAGAAATTGTGGAGTAGTCTTCCAGGAAAGCAGAATACCTGTAGGGTCATGAGAGTATCAGATATTTCAATCCAAGGCCAAACAAACAATCAAATAACCCCCC
>NW_005841924.1:1497515-1499971 GCF_000455745.1 Alligator sinensis
CTACTGCACACACAATTCTCCCTCTGGGAAGATTATCAGAAAAACAGCAAACCACATGTGACAGACATTATTCACATCACTTAACACACTACTAGAAAGCACCAGGTTACGACAGCAAAGAGGGTGGTATAAGAACCAATACAGAATGGAATAAAATAGAATACAATTTCTTTAAAGAAATAAAACAAAACAAAAAGCAACACAGTGTTGTATGGAGAGAAGCTCTCTCATGCTTTGTATTGTCAGGAAGTTTTCAAGCCATTTTCATGCAGACAGAACATAAAACAGAATCAAATTAAAATGAAACCAGTCTCTCTTCCTAGGACCTTTCTGAAGATATTGAAATAACCAGATCGCTACTGATCTTCTTCCTCTCTCCTTGCCTGTCCATCACTGATTACTTTTTGATAGAATTCCTTTATTTAACTCTTAAGCCTCAGACACAAGGCCTCCCTGTTCCCAACCCTTTGTGTATGTTGCAATATAGTAAACTCAAGGTCTTAGCAGGGCTCCAGGTTGAGGGTGTGGATCCAGCATCCTTGATTTAACATTGTTATGTGCGCTCTGGTCAGGTGAAAGCAGTAAGTATCAACTAGCCTGATGTAGTTCTGTATGTACATTCATATCCACCGTGTATGGTAATTCAAGACATGGAGCTTTTCTTTGCAATATGTACCTTACTTAACTGGAGAGAGGCTTTGCCTAGAAGTGGTGACTATGCATATTATCCAACTACTTGAATTCAGGGCATGTAGTTTAGCAAATCCTTAGGATATATAAAGATGTAAATGAGGGAAAACATTAGAGAGGGTGCCAACACATTAGTGAGGTGGCACCAGTAAAAAAACAAAACCAAAAAATCAAAGGATTCCATTTAAATGTTTGGTTCTACATTTGTTTTGTGATTAAAATATAAGATTTGACAGGAATATTCAACATTTTAGGCAAATAAGAGGGTCAGCAGAAAAATAGCCCATAGTGTGCTTCAATAAAGAGATCTTAAATGAATACTTCATTGATTTACAACATTCTTCAGTATCTTTGGCAAACTGCCAGCATTGGTAACTTTTACAAAGGGTAGGAGATTAGTTCCCTGAGAAACAAATAAATGCCACAGCAACTAGCATCACACGCCCACAAATTTAAACTAAAAACACAAGGACACTCAAGGAGAGGTCAGTTTTCAAGATGTTTTGCAGTAGATGCAAAGACAAATGCTAATTAAGAGATGGCAGGTTTTCTAGTAAAATCTCATGGGTGAGGCTTTGAAAACCAGAAGGGAGTTCACTGATGAAAGAATATTAAAAGATTATTAGCAAACAAATAATTAGTTATTAAGCAGAATTCTCCCAAAAGGATTTTTCTTTAAACAGGTCAAACCAAAAATACACAGGACTCTGCAATAAACTGGAAGCAATTGTTTGTGGCTGAGATGCCATACACATCAGAAAATACTATTCACTACATCAGCTGCTTGACCTTTAGTGGGGTGTTATTGGGCAGTTTCATTGGTCACGGCTTTACTGGCTGTGAAATAAATATCCGCCAGAGATAAACACCTGGAATACTAACGAATCATAACTAGAGTGTGGAATATCATTTAGCTTGTGTCAATGCTTAGTAGGACTTCATGTCAGTTGCAAAAAGACAAAAGTTAGATCTCAGAGCAACAAACAGCGGGGCTAATGAAGATGCTCTCTAGCCAATTCAAGCAAAGCTGTTGTCTTGAATGGATCTCATAATAATTTTACAGAGAGTTACATTGATTTTTTTATGGTGCCTGGAAAGAAAAGGAAGAAGGACATTTTATTTACTTATCTTACAGGAAGCTGTGTCTGGTTCTGTATTATAGCACAATTTCAAGTCTGCACCGCAAAACAGACGGCTACCTCTCTCTATGAATTTACCATGAGGCCCGTCATTGTTGTGAGAGACTGAAGTTTGAGGAAATAGCATTTAAAAAAAAAAAAAAAAGAAAAAGATAAAGACAGGCTCCAGCATCTGTGCTTGCTGGCAAAGGACACAGTAATTGTCCAGCTGCATTTGTTACATGAGTTGGCAAAAAGAGAAACAAAGGTATTCCTAGACTTTCAGTTTACTATATATGGTGCAGGCAGGACAGCAAACAGCTTAGAGTATTACTCGTAGTGCAAGGTTCTGGATAGTAGATTTGTGTAATGGGCACCAGGATGGGCATTTCTGCAAGGGAAAATGAAGTGATTTATACTCTGAAATAAACCCATAGGACATACTGCAGCCTCTTCAGCAAAACTTTGTAGATGTGCCTACATCCTGAATCTACTTTTGAAAAACCCATCCCTTTTATTTGGAAATATTGTGAACATAAGTGAAAGTGCAGCCATGGGCGACTGGTGCCTCCTGAGTCTGGGAGGACACCCGCAGAAGCTGACATTGGCATCAGCGGCAGGGGCGGGGCGGGGGAGGAGCCCCCCAAG
>NW_005841924.1:1499981-1504384 GCF_000455745.1 Alligator sinensis
CCCCGCATGGGGGGGGGGGAAAACCCTGTGGGTGGGGGGGGGGGGGGGAGGGGGCCACATGCCCCCCCATAGCACTCCATTAGTCGTGTATGAGTGCAGCACTGTATTCTCTTAAATCTTAAGCCCTGCAAATATAACACAAAGTAATGTGTAGTAATGAACAGGACTAGAGGGCACTTCAGGTTGAAAGTGAGTCAGTTGTGGCAAAATTAAATGAAACTTAGTGAAAGGTTTTAGTTCCACCTTAAGCATCTCATCAAGGAAACAGTTACCCATATCCCAATGAGCTATCAGATGGAAGGATCAAGAGTAAAGTTTGTAAAGGATTATTTTCATTATGGAAGCCTGTGTACTGTAGAAGTTTTGCAACTGCCTATATTCTTACAAGAACTGAAGTTCTAAGAAGATCTTGCTTCAGGGCAAAAACATAGTCGCTTGAGGTGATGAAATTCAGGGTACAAAAAAACCCAATCAAACAAAAAACCCCAGATTTTTTAAAACTGTATTTGCTCAATCTGATTTTTAACAAAATCTTGAATATTGTTTGCAGTATTTGTAAAGCACTTAAGCTCAATGATGCTCCAATCCCCAGGTGCTACTGTAATTATGTATTATTAAGAACAACTGGAGACTCCATACTTCAAAAACTGCAAGAGCAAGCCTGTTTTTCCCATGTTACTGACTGTGTGAAACTTTGTAATAGTTGTACACAAAGGGTTCAACCCTGCTCCGCTGAAATAAATGACAAAAGTCCTTTTGATTATCATGGGATTAGGATCAGATCCAAAATGGCAGCTTTCCATTTCTTTTAGCCACAATAACCTCACAGGGCTATTGTGGAGTTTATACCACTGCTTCATATACAAGGCAACTGCAGTTAAGATGGAGTAAATTGACAGATGCATGGTGCCTGGCCTCTACTCTATACTTTTTTGTTGAAAGTTTGCTCTTCAGGTGCAACCATACAGTCACCAGAGACAGTGAGCACATTTATGCCATACTGTCTGATCTTCATCAACAATTTGCCTTAATTTACCACCAGTTGAGCAACCTTGTCATTTTTTAGCTGTCTGACCACAACTGCCTATTAAAATGGCAATTTATCTATATCCCCCCCAACCCAGTAAGTCATAACAGAAGGAAGTAGACAGAATGCCATCCAGCACCTGGAAAGATCATCAGAAAATTGTATGCAGCATGGTGCAATTAAAACAGCTACATCAAATGTTTCCAAACCAGACAGACAGCTAACTCCCAGTCTCATGTTGTTCAATACTGCATCTGGATCTTTAAAAAACATCTGTCTTTGACTGCACTGCAAAAACTGACAAAACACAGCAAACTATTTCCTGCACACAACCCAGAGTTAGAAGCCTTTCTATTTTATTTGGGTTCACATACAAGAAAACATTATTTGCTTCAAACTCCTTTCAGGTGTTTTACTTAAATCAATGAGTGCAAGGACAAGACTAATCAGGTGAAATATAAAAACCTCCAGCATCACATCATTAGTACCCATTATCCAAGGTGTGATGACACAACCCACAGCAAAATAATGTATTTTATTTTACAAGTTGACAGGTTGATATAACTCACAATATATCTGACATTAAAATCAAAACCAACATTTTCTTTTGACTCAGCCCACACTAATCATTCATTCATCTCAAATTTACTGTCACAAGAAGAAGCCCCAAGAACACGGAAATACTCAGACCTGTTTGAAAATTGAATATATCTTTATTTATCAACTACCCAAGTTAAATTTGCCTTGCATTCCCAGTTGCAGTTGAGGAGACTGCTAATACATTGCTGGCTACATTGCATGTGTTAAGAGACAGGGAAGGACCCACAAGTGGCATCTATTTATGATTTCTCCCCATAAAAAACTAATAGAATCATAAGTGGATATTGACACTGAGCCAGCTGAAAATGTGAACTGCAGCAAGGGACATAAGGCAGAAAAATGTCCTTTTTCTGTGCTCTAAAGTGCACCACGGGCTCTTTCTCAGCAAAACTTCTCATTGATTCCGTTGTCTAATAGAAGTGAGAATTTCTGCAGAAGCCAAATCTTGCCTGTTGCCTCCCAGCACTCATTCCCTACTACCCTGTCCCCACAAGCTTCTGGCAGAATGTTTCTTCAGTTGCTCAGGATAAAAACCACTCATCTAAGCACTGCTAACTCTGACAAAATAATAGAAAGGCTATGCCTACAGGAAAACAGTAGTTGTGTACTTAAGATACACAATGGCCCTGATGGATTAGTTCAAGCTACTTGTAGCTTAAAATACAGTTTAAGGGGGAAAGACCATCATGATTTTATGAGCTATAGAAGCCCCCATCTGATATTCATGCTCACCCTCATACTCACACCTTCTATTCACCTTGAATGGTCTCTCAAACAGATCTGGTTTTGCTGCCATTTCAAAGGATAAATTAGCAGCCAGATGGACATAGACATGTGCTCTGCTTTTATCCTTCATTACACACTCACACGCTCCAAGTTACACTTAGGTACAGGATTTGCCTGCTTTATTTGTATACAAGTATTGATTTTTGGCACAGTCAACAGTAGCTTAGATGTAGAGCTGTGATATAATTTCTAAAGGAGTGAATGTCAGCAGGAGATTTGCAGCCATTTGAAGTATTCCTCCACCTTCACAATAATTTTTAAATTGAGACAGGTGCAATGATATCCTGCATGTGCAGTTCTTCAGCAGAAGGAAGGGACTGATTGAACTTTTAGGCTAGGGACAAAAGTTACACATAAACTGGTTTAAGTGATCAGAAACTGATTTAAACCTGTAACAGAACAGAAGCTCAGTGCACATAAACCAGTTTCAAACTGGCTGAAACTGGTTTTAGATAAACCTAGTTGAATGTAATATCAGATGTAACTGATTGGGGGCAAACCAGTTTATAGAACTTCTGCCCCAGATCTTTTTCTGGTTCAAGTTAAATCACAGTCCCCCAGTATCCCAGTATGCTCTACAGCCCTGGGCCAGGCTGTGCTGTCTGCTCCAGAGAGGAGAGCTGGCCTCACCCCTCTGCCCTCTAGCCAGAGCAGGGGGGTCATGGCCAGATGCTGGCCCAGCGTGACCCCCTAAGGCAAAGGGGGCAGAGAGTGGGTTTATTCCCTTCTCCATCCCCTCTCCCCCCTGGAAGCCAAGCCGGAGTCTGCCTGGCCAGGGCTCAGTGGCCCCTATCAGGAGGCCTTCCCCCTCACTGCTCCAGTGGCAGGGGTCGGGGCATGACCAGACATCAACCTAGCATGGATCCCTAAGGTGAAGGCTGTGCTACAGGAGGGAGCAGGGCAGGCAGAGCTGCCGTAGACTGCAGAGGCAAGTGGTGGTAGCGATGGTGCTGGGAGGGGTGGCTACAGTGGCTAACACAAATTTTGGAGTGGCCATAGCCTCCCAAGTGCCCCCTAGCACCACCACCACCACACACCCTACAGTCTGCAGCAGTTCTGCCCTCACCAATCCTGTCCACAGTGCAGCTCCTCCCCCCCCCCAAACTGCGAAGAGCCTTGCATTCCCCAGGACACCATGACAGGGGCTGCTGCCCCTGTCAGGACCTCTGGCCCCCATCGCTCCAGTGCCAGGGTTGGGAGTATGGCCAGATGCTGGCTGGCATGGCCCCTTGAGGCAAAGAGGACGGGGAGGGGGTTTATTCCCCGCTCCCTCCCCTCTCCCCCCAAGGGAACCCCAGTTGGGGTCTCCCTGGCCAGATGCAAGCAGCAGAGGTGGCCACTGGGGCTGGCAGACTCTGGTTGCGGTCCCCTGGTAAGAGAGAGGGGAGAGAGGGGAATAAGCCCCCTCCCTGCCCCTTTTGCCATAAGGGGCCATGCCAGGCCAGTGTCTGGCTACACCCCTGCCCCTGCAGCTGAAGTGGCAGGAGTTGGGGAACCCTGACAGGGGCTGTTTTCCCGAGCTAGGCAGACCCTGGCTGTGGTTCCCCAGGGGGACAGGGGAGGGGGACAGGGGAATAAACCCCCTCCCTGCCTTCTTTGCCTCAGGGGGCTGTGCCAGGGATCTGGGGCCCCTGCAGACCAGAGTGGGGGGTTTAAACCCCTCCCCAATCTTACTCAGGCCTGCTGGGGCCTGGCCACACTCCCCATCCTCAGCTCAGCTTCCCTTGGCCACTGCAGAAGTGAAGGGAGGGTTCACTCTAGTGGCCCCTGGCTTCTGGCCTGAACCACTGCAGGCATGCGGCTGCAGTTCTGGAATCAAAAGTGAATGTCTGTTCACTTGCTTGCTGGTTCAGTCTATGCAGGTTAGACTAACCTGCACAGATTGAATCAAGTCAGGCTCTGGCTTATTCATAGATTCATAGATGTTAGGGTCAGAAGGGACCTCAATAGATCATCGAGTCCGACCCCCTGCATAGGCAGGAAAGAGAGG
>NW_005841924.1:1504505-1505552 GCF_000455745.1 Alligator sinensis
GACCCCAGCTAGATGGTTATCTAACCTCCTCTTGAAGACCCCCAGGGTAGGGGAGAGCACCACCTCCCTTGGGAGCCCATTCCAGACCTTGGCCACTCGAACTGTGAAGTTCTTCCTAATGTCTAGTCTAAATCTGCTCTCTGCTTGCTTATGGCCATTATTTCTTGTAACCCCCAGGAGCACCTTGGTGAGTAAAACCTCACCAATTCCCTTCTGTGCCCCCATGATGAACTTATAGGCAGCCACAAGGTCGCCTCTCAACCTTCTCTTGCGGAGGCTGAAGAGGTCCAGGTGCCCCAGTCTCTCCTCATAGGGTTTGGCCTGCAAGCCCTTGACCATACGAGTGGCCCTTCTCTGGACCCTCTCCAAGTTATCCACATCACTCTTGAAGTGCGGCGCCCAAAATTGCACGCAGTACTCCAACTGCGGTCTGACCAGTGCCCGATAGAGGGGAAGTATCACCTCCTTGGTTCTGTTCGTCATGCATCTGCTGATGCACGATAAAGTGCCATTAGCTTTTCTGATAACTTTGTCACACTGACGACTCATGTTCATCTCGGAGTCCACTAGGACTCCAAGATCCCTTTCCGTTTCTGTGCCACCAAGCAGGTCATTCCCTAGGCAGTAGGTATGCTGGACATTTTTCCTCCCTAGGTGCAGCACTTTGCATTTCTCCTTGTTGAACTGCATTCTGTTGTTTTCTGCCCATATGTCCAACCTGTCCAGGTCTGTTTGTAGTTGTTCCCTGCCCTCTGGTGTGTCCACTTCTCCCCACTTCTCTAAGTGCAGGCTGCACTTCTGCTCTTCTCTAAGTGCAGGCTTTTTGAATGCCTGCACTTAGACCTATAGCATAGGTCTGGTAGGAGATCTGAACTATAAAGTAAGTATTCCTAGCTACAAATGCTTTGGCCCTCTGAAGTAAATACCCCTCTACTCCATTGGTTTCTGCTGTGCAGCACTGTCTTTTTGGTGATCTGTGGCAGGAACTCTTCACTGAAGTGAATAGTGATTTCTGGGGACCTTGTATTTCTTAAGTATTACTGCAGG
>NW_005841924.1:1505583-1506195 GCF_000455745.1 Alligator sinensis
GACTTTGATGTGCAGTGCTTTATTTTAATAGTCATTTCAATTGGCTATTAAAGTACACCATTACACATTAGATGACTATGACACAACTAAAGAACTATTGAATGTGTGGTCTCCAGAAAGCACTATCTACTTTAATGGACAGATGCTGCCATAGAACAGAGAAAAAAAAAGTGGCCAATGCAGCAAAAATAGGGGAAGAGAGTTATGGGACAGAGAGCCTCTGTTTTATCTACAAGAGAAAAAGAGGCAGGGGAAGGGAGGGGAGTGAAAAGTAATCTTTGTTTGTTTGCAAGTATTTCAAGCTGTTAAATCCTGTCCAGGTTTTCTCCAACCAATGCTTGCTTGTGTCAGCTCTTCTGTGCTGCAGATAGTTGTACTCTGCAGCTTGCAAGTTTCAAGGTCATCCAATGCTCAAGTTACAAACATGCTGGAGCAGAGAAGGTAACAAATGTAGCTAGTAGTAGTAATACTTCTACCAGTTTATCCAAGATAATCCATCTTTTTGATTTATGATACCATATTCATTAGCAAAAGCCAGAGTGATTTTTAGCTGTCACATCACAAAGCAGAGAGCTAAGAGCTCTGAGAGTTGGGAAGATGACACGAGCAGGA
>NW_005841924.1:1506226-1518272 GCF_000455745.1 Alligator sinensis
GTTTAGTTTGGGGCAGCTCATTGCTAGCAAGACAACATGTGGAAGTCTGATAAACAGCTGTCATTTTCTAAAGGTAAAGAATGCAAGAAGTGCTGAAAGAAAAAAAAAGAATCTCCACTCAATGCTACAAAAAAGTGTATTGTAATGAATTGGTTTGTCTTTGGAGCAGCATCTTCCTGTTCTGGATGGAATGAAAACAGCCAAATGGTGTCTACTGTACTATCAATAACAGAGTCTGAGTGATGACCCTGTATAGCTGTAGTGGTATCCCCACTATTTTTTGTGTCATTATGTTTAGTACTTTGCCGTACAGTTTCCCTCATCATCTTCTGTTAGGAATCCAAGGTGCTGAAGGTTAATCTAGCTAAATACTTCCCAAGTGTTTTGGAGTTCACAAGATGGACCCTGAGAGAACATGAGTGCAGATCACTTCTAAGACATTTTTCTTGAAACAGCAGCCTCAACAATTACAGCCCAATAAAGCCAGCAAATTAAGCAACAATACTGAAGTTAGGTTTAAAAGGAAAAAAAAAGGAGTTGCAGGTTCACCTTGGCCTTTGGAGCATGCATTAAAATAGCAGAATATAGATATTTCACAATAAGATCAACTTGTTTCTAGCAACGACAACAACAAATCTCTGTTTTTATTATACACATTTCTATCAGATGTGAAGCCCTGTTTAAAACACTTTCATATCTCCCGGGAAATTAAATTGCATCTTGAAATTAGACAAACACAGTCCAATGCAGTCTCTTAATGCATAGAGATGACTCAGAAATAATTTATTTCTGCTTTTGGCTTAGATGACACTTTTTTTATTTTCCAGAGGCTAAACAAGATATCTGCCCCACAAGAGAAGGCAACAGATTGTGGGGTTCCAAAGCACGAGGAAAAAGGATGTCAGGACAGCCTTCAGAGGGCTTGTTTCTCAAGCATCTCATGGAGCCGTACATATCAAAAGACTGCAATGTTCAGCAAGTTTCAAGGCAAAGCTAATGACTTTCTTAAATATATATATTTACCTGGAGATGTTGCAGGTGCAAACATCCAAAGCACCCTACTCTATCTCTGATATTTTTTAGTAGCCAGAAGCAGTCCCACTACCAATCTGTAGCTAGGGAAAGGTATTCCTTCAGTAAGACTGCAAGGGAGGAAGAGAATCAGAGAGAGGGAAAGTTTCCCAGTGTAAGCAATTACTGCTGAACTAAAACAAAACTCTTAAATGTGTTTGCAGGCATGTGTAAACACACATACACACACACACACACACACACACACACACGTGTGTGTGTGTGTGTGTCTGATGGACTGGCCCAGCAGAACTGCAATACAGGCTTTTCATTCTGGATGTACTTGCAGTTTCAAATTCAGATCCAACTTCCAGAACAAAAGGGGTGCATGGGGGGAGAGGGAACCAGAAATCTTTCCAGAATTGGTCTCATAGGATATTTGCCATTTTGATCTTCCATCCCCATAATTGAGCTCTTGTCCCTTGTTACTCCCACAAGGGTACTGACATTCATTATTACTCATCCACTAACAGGTACAAGCCCCAAAAGTCTCTGCTTCCTTCCTGGGCTCTTTTCAGCAGGATTCAATTTCCACATGACTCATTTGGTTAAACTGCACTGTTTAAGCTAATACAAGAAGGCTGAAATTCTCTGAGACCTAAAGAGCTAGGGGCAAGGACATAAAGGACCTACAGGCAAGAATCCTAGGAGTCAAGCTTCAGCTGAATTTTGCTGCATTTGTTATTTAAGTATTCCCAAAAGGTGGGGAAGTTTGGACTTTATCCAAAGTCTACCCACCATTTTAGGAGCATGCTGTGAGCACTACTTTTTTCCAAACCCAGGCAGTGTCACGTACCATGGCCACAGAGGGGAAAAAATACCCCTTCCATTAAGAAAGGAGAATCCCACACAAAAAGATGGGCAGCAAATGTGTGCTTTCCTGTGCTGTCTTTGTTACATTTATAGTTCCTCCAATTGATCTTTCCCTGGTGGACTTGAGAGATGAAAGATTTCCTGTACTGGCTATTTATACCTTGGGATGTGTGTGGGTTTATTATTTTTTTTAAATATTGTCACTAAAGCTTCTGGGTGTTTATTTAAAATGTTCATGTGACAGCAAGAAGACAAGGCTAACCTAGCAGTCTCAAGAATGCTGTGGCTTGGAGCACTGCTAAAAATTACCACGTGTGGTTTAAAAATGGGATTGCCATATCAAGCTACATAGCACTTGTAACCTTTCTAAGATGCAGTTGTGATACACGTGACATCTCTGGGCATATTTTACTGGTTTGGACAAATATTTTAGTAGGTGTTGCTCTGTTCCACACAGAGAAAAAAAGTCTCTCTTTCATCCTGACAAGCCAATTTATTACTGAAACATCAAAAAGCCCCAACATTAAAAGTCACCTAGTTCACTACTAAATGTTTTGTCTAATCCAGGTTAATGATAGTTATGACTGGTCAGCTACATCCCTCAGTACATTATTTCTCTTGAAAAGAAAAGAAAAAAAAAAAAAAAACACACTGAGGATTTTTCCAATATTCATTTTTAGTTAACATTTTTCCAATCACTCCCTATCCACCCCAGGAAAAGTAGTCTATAAACAGAATATAGCAGGGCATCTCACTCCTCTTTCCCCTGTCCCCCAAAGGCACTGCTATTTTTGCACCCCCCTCTGCCCCCAAAGGCAGTGCTTAGGACTGCCCGCTGATGTCCCACTCGCTTCCCCTCAGTTTCATTACTTGTCAATAACAAGAGATCCAACACAGCCAACTCACTGTTTTAAATGACAGTATATTTGGCCATCATTCAAAGTATTTTTAACGTGTATTACCATGTTGTCTAAATATTGATGCTTTGTATCTTCTAGCAGCTATGAAAGTACATTTTCTAGTAGTTCTGCAGTTACTACAGTCATTAATAAATAATGTCACTAGTAGGTATAGTTCTACTATTAAGTTTGTTTCTGTTGTACTTTGTAGCAAATCAGAACAATAAAAAGCATTTAAATGAAAAAAAAACTTTTGCTCTGCTGCTGAAGTTTTTATTGAATAAGATTAGTTAATCCTTTAAATAAAAAGTGCCAGTTCAATGCTCTGATACTTCAAGATACCCTCTGACACTGTGTCCAGCTTATGCTCTCAAAGTACCAAATACAATGAACAACATTCACCTGGAGTTCCCTGCAAGAGTCTAATGCTTTGTTTTCCCAGGGATGGTACTCCTTCTCTAAAAATCTAACTTTCATTTTTCAGTTTATTCCCAGCTCTCAGGTTCACATATTCTCGGCCAAGAACAGATGGATACTGCTTCCTCAGGCATCCATCAGCATTTCTCAAAGACTGACTGGAGATGTCAGTGCATAGAAATGCAATGCTCTCCCTTCTACTACTAGATCTGCACAAATTTCTTGCCCTAGATACAAACTTTGGCCAGGTACAGACATTACACTTTTACTGGTATAAATACTCGGAAACTGGTCTATACCCATAACAGAATCACGCACGCAGATTGGTTAAAAAATGGTCTAAAATTTGCTACCCCGCTCCCCGAAGGGTGAAAATGTGTTCTGTTCACTACCAATCTAAACTACACCACTTACAGAAAACTGTTACTTAGATTGATTCCACTTCAGGCTTTTGAATGTCTGTACCTAGCTTTTGGCTCCAATCTGTATCTGTAAACATCAGAACCTAAGTTTGTTGTTGGCCTCCTTACCAAATCATGCTGGGTCCTTTTCTGTATCTCATATTTTCCCATGTTTTTAATATCATCAGTTTCAAGTTAGTGCTGAAGTGTCCCATTGTTTTACATTATGCAAAATCCCTCTTCTTACAAAAATCAAAGTCTATGTATTTCTTAGAGATCTTTTAACTTAAGTAGTGAGGTTAGCAGGGAAGGTCACAAAAGGGACAAGACCCAAGTTACTCACCAGGATTGTTTCCTCTAAAAGCTTTCACAAGTATTTGACTTTATACTAAAACTCTGTCCCAACAACAAAGTGAACTTGGCTGCAGTAGGCAAACTCAGGAAAGAAACCAAATATTGAAAGAACAGGGAGGCTGAACTACATTCTCACCACCTCTAGATAAAGGTTAAGGTAAACTGGCAAAACTTTATAAAGGAAGCTTGGTACATTTGCTCTGCAGATAAAAGACTTTGGTCTTTCATGCTATGTATAACACCATTCAGTAGTCTTACATTCATGTTGAGAAGTAATTTTAGAAATAACTGATGATAAGAACCAGAATTCTATAGTGTTGTTCTAGTTAGGAAACACAGCCTATCCATTTAGACAATTAGCCTTAAAACTGCCCCCAGGACAAGATTTACTTTCTACACAATGGGCTGAAGGTAGGGTAAGGTGGCACACTAGGGTGCCTACACACATGCAGCAAAGCTACTCTGACATGCTGTAATTACATGCTGGAGTGTGGTAATTACCACGCTCCAGCAGACACTCCAGCATCTTCTGTATCAGTGTCCCCACACTGGAAAATGGCAGCGGGGGCGATTTAACAAAAGCTCGTTCAATGAGCTTTAGTTAAAGCACTCCCACCAGCATTTTTCAGCACAGGGACACTGATACATGGGATGCTTAGAGCCACTCTAATTAAAGCACTCCCCCCACCACCACCACCACTCCCAGAGCACCCTTACAGTATAAACACCCTTACAGACTAAATGGTTCAGAAAGGCATGAGCTTTTGTAAGCAACAGCTTTCTCTGACAAGAGAACTTTTGGAGATCTTTCTCAGATGCATTTGACAAAGTAGGTTGTTGCCTCCCTCAACCATGAGTCTCTAAGGTACCACTCTGCCTACATTCTACCTGACTTCAGACTAACACAGCTGACCATGTCTGTACGCAATAGCCTAAAATACTGACTTTACTAACCACCTGCAGCCCTTTATTAAAGTCTAGGCAGAATCTGCCAGTACTGATTGTGGATCTTCTAAACTGGGAACCAAAGAAAAAATAAATACAAGACGCTAACAAGATAGCTGAGAGAAGAAGCCCGCTACAGAGAAAACTTAAAACCTTGTTTTGCACATGTTCCATTGTTATTAATAATAGGACATTTTCAGTGCGCCAATGGAGACTTATTGGTTAAGATATGTCTGCCGTGTTTTGAGTCAGATACCATTATCTATTACTCTAAACACAATTTACCTGTTAGTTTTGCCTAACAAGGCTCTGCTGTATTGTTTGAACTGGCACATTCCTTGTTCAAGACTGTTCCTGTTGAGGTACTTTGCATGCAATGTGGAACGGTGTATACTCTGCTAAAAACATACAGAGTAACACAGGAGGCAGCTGACTGCATAATAATTCTTGAAGAGATTGACAATAGCCAGAATGAAATTATGCTTTATTTTTTATGCGTTTCCCTCTGATTTGTCTTAATTGCATGTTTGCAGCATGTTAATGATCAGTACCCTGCACTGTACAGTTGGTCTCTGGGTGGGAGAGTGATTTAGCTATGAAAGTGTAATCCGAAACACAACTTGTTGTAGGCATAATTTTTGGCAACTAATTGGATTTGCAAATAAGCAAGCTCTAGCAAATTATATGCAGACCCAACCACGATTTTTTAAAATGACTATTCATTAATCATTCAATATTGGATGCTTTCATTAAGTTTCTTCCATTTTTCTAATTCTCATAAAAAGTGGAAGAATAACAGAACCAAGCTGAGACCTGTTATCATTGAACTCTATGGGAGTTTTCCTCTGAATTTGAAATAGGAGCAAGAGTAGACAGCTCATGTAAGTGAGCACAACTCTACTGAAGCTAAACAGGGCTCCATACAGTTACAACAGCTCCAAGTGTGGCATAATAGAGTGTAAAATACACCAAGGAGTCTAGATGAGTGAATCTTAAGTGGCGAAAGGAAATAGGCTCAGACAGTCTTTGATTAATTAGGAATTAGAGCAAAATGCTACAGAAAAATGAGCAAGAACTTGCTGACACCAATTTATCTTAGAAATACCTTTAGGTAATGTGAGAGGCTTCCCCACCTCCATAAATTTTCACACACAGCCTGATCGTGCAAGATGCTGAATGACTCAACTTCAAATATACTCAAAGGGAGGCGGCCATCCTTTACCTGGATAGGGGTTCTTGTGAGCAGGACAGGGGTCTTGTAGGTCTTGGTAGAAAATATTCAGGCTAACTAGGAAAAGATTGAAAAGAAGCAGCTGTACAGGGTTTCTGTGAATTGTTGTAACCAGTTAGATTTGTGCTCCCATTAACAACCACCCTACCAGTTTCAAACCTGAAAGATGTGCGATGCAAAAGATAGCATGAATAATTCAATGATCACTGGGTCCTGAACCTATATTTCCTTTCATAAGGAGAGAAGTAATGCACCTCAGGCACAAAGTTTTAGTCTATCAGGGCTTAATCTCTCTCTCTGTTTCAGAGCTTTGTCACTAAGTGCTGTGTAGGTGTGAAAAGCCTTATTACCATGTAATTTTGGGGGGATCAGACTTCCAAGTACCTGCTTTGCCTCATATTCATATATACAAAAAAGATCAAAACTCATTTTATTTCCTAACAATAGCCAATTTTGCTCTAATTATTCTAAAATAGTGAATTTTAAGGAATAGCGCCCAAGTGACTTCACATATTGCTCCTATCCACACATGAATAAAATATCTTATTTATTGCCTTTTCCATAATGAACTTTGAGATAAACAACTGAAAAAGTAATTTGTTTTTTGACAATGCTGAACCTTTGAATAGAGAAAATCACAGAGTCGAACACAGAGTGCAGTCCTGTGTGGTAAGTGGTCTCCATAGCAACCAATAGATTTTATGCTAAGTCTGGCCTTTAAAAACATTTCACGTTTACCACTGAGAAAAAGATGGCCTTGATTTAAAAATGATACAACAAGTATCTTGAATGAGCATGCTTTATGCTCTCTGTTGCAAATAAAATTAACAGACATCTCTTCACCACTAAATCCCCCCAGTAGCGTGTCATCATTGACGTACACGTAGGCCTGCTTTAAGCTAAGAAAAGGGTTGGGGTTTTTTTGGCATATCACTACATGGCATGAAGCACTTTTCTCTCCCCATTTTCCCCTCCTTGTTTTTCCTCTATCCTGAACAAAAATAGAATGTCAAGCTCTTATCTTAGTCGGTGATCATGGTGACAGTAAAAATATTATTGCATGCTTATCTATTGCAGCTCCAATCATACAAGCTTATAACAACTTGCTGTAATGAAAGTAGTAACTACAGCTCCAATGTGTGCTGCAGACTAAACATCTTAGTCACTTGAATGTGAAAAAAAAGTAAAGCATAGTCCAGAAAAAGGCATATATTTTTAATAAATACGAGGTCCAATCATAAGAAATGGTGTAATTATTGATAAAACACATAAGAGCTAAGTAAGAGAAACATCACCATTAGCACTTAATGGCCATTTCAGTACTGGCATACAGGTTTGAGTAGCGGTGTGTAAAAAGCAGTCAAACAGAGCAAAACCTGAACTAAGCACTGTAGTTGAAGTTACTGTTATCAGCCCGTACAGGTCATTTGCTCCAAACTTTATTTCAAAAGTAGGCTTGGATGCTTAAGGTTTTTTTTTTCCTGGCACAGGAGTGGGATGTCTGCATTTCCACCTTTAGTCTATTAGGAAAGCAATACTCAGAGTACAGGGTGAGTAGGAGGGGAAGAGACAGAGACCATCTGTTGCTATTCCTGTAAAGGTATTTTCAACCTACATTCAGTCAGTCATTTTAACAGAACTTTGCACATATAACCTTTCACATCAAATCTCTGCCCCTTCCCCCATTTCACTTCTTCCTTTAACCAGGGGGGAGGCTTCATTCTTGGCTCCTAAACGCTGCCTCCCAGGCTCACTTTCCCTTATTGCTAGCCTGAAGGAAAGTCTTTTGTGGAGGATCCCCTCCAAACTCATGAAACAATGACTGCCAGTTCTATTATGAGGTTATATTTTGGTTTCCCTTCCCTCCACCCCATTTCCAAAGGGGTCCAGTAGCAGCCACTGGCTCCATGGTTGGTACCGTAGTCAATGTTGAAATCTACAAAAAACATGTAGGTAAAGGGAACAGGCAGCAAAAGTTTCTCCATACAAACCCTGGCCCAGGGGGTTGGCTGGAAGGTTAATCACCGGTAGAAATGAAGGAAGTTCTTACTAATCATAAGAACAACTTCCCGAGTCAGATACAGTGCATTTTCCAGGGGGTGGTATTTTGGCAAAACCACAGGCACCATTCCGCAAAGTCTAAATGCAAGGAGGCCCTTAAAAGAGATCATCTTCCCACTTTACAGATGGGGAACTGAGTATCCGAGGCAACTGTATTGCATCAGAACCAGGATTAGCACTAAATGGCTGACGGCTACTAGACCACTTTCTTTGTTCTATCATCCCACTTCTACGTTTTTACACCAAGCCCTTCCATAGAAGGGCTCATGAAGAAGGGAAAGGAAAGACCTAGGGAAACTGTGTCAAGCCATTGTAAGGAAAGGGAAATTCCAAGTGTCTTGAATAATCCTACAGATCTCACAGCATCCATAGCATGGGACCCCAAACACTGCTATACAGAACATCTTTCCTCCCAACAGCATTATGGGTCCCTCAAAAGCTGTTCTGTTAGAGCCTGTCTGATGGAAATTGCCCATGTGCCCTCTACTCAAGGGTTTTGAATATAGAAACTTGAACACCAGAGACAGCATTATTTGCCAACAGGAATTCACCTAATGATTGAATATGATACAAGGACACAAACAGCTTATAAATGCATGATATAGAGCTACTTTTCTTTGAAATGATACCTAATAGCATGGCTTCCCCCTATTCCAATTTTTTTTCAAGATCAGGGAACCCTCCCTTTATGCAAGAGGGGACTTCTCTGAACTTAGGAGCTCCCACGTTCCTTTTTTACTGACACATGGAGGATTGTGTTTCATCAGGATTTGCAAGCAAACTCTCTTTTCCAAGTAAGTTTTGAGGTTTAAAAAGGCTCTGCTTTGGGAATTTGACTGAAATATTAACTCAGTGTTTTGACCACAAAACACACAATAGTCACATGTCCTCCTTATATAGGAGCACATACTTTTTGATATGAAGGATGGAGTTTTAAATGGGGAAGGAAGTGAAATGATTAAACAGGAACAGGAGCTTCCCAGGATAGACAAGTTAGCTTATGAGTTCTTTACTCATAACTGTCAGGAGGGCAAGAATGTTTTAGTGTGGTTAATTTGGCTAACCACTTCCAGGTGTCACCAGCCTCCACTGTTAAGTAGCATGTCAGAAAAAAAATCACGTTTAGGTCATCAACTTTTTTTCCCCTTTAAACATATCTAATTTTAAAAACACCACCTACCAAGTATGACGTGGAAGCATAAAAAAATCTGACACACTACTTAATCATATGCCATTCTCGTAGACTCTTGTCCACAATGGACATTTACTTAGAACTGTGTGCAGCTTAATACTATAATTTTATGCCAACATAAGTGACCTATTATTTTAAATCAATGCCTCTTCCAAACAAAGAGACACGGTTAGTTGTGCCTCGCAGGCTGAAAAAAAAATTGTTTGTTTCACACAATGAAACATAAATCCTTCACTCCTAGATCCCGTTAGCTTTTACTTATAAACTGTCTTAATGTAAAAGTGTCAAGGAACCTCTGAAAATAATGTGTAGTGACAGGTTTAGGATTAAAATCTTCTCAGGTAGTTAGGGTGGTGAGCTAGGTAGTAAATTGCATTTAAAGAGTAAAGCATATACTGTAAGCCCTCACGTGTCTGCTACAAACTGACACCAACAAGGCAGCTGGGACAAGTGTATGCTAGTAATTCATCTTAATTATTTGTCAGCAAAGCTGTCTTAATAGGATGTGTCTTTCATTTTGATTAAAATGACCCTCTGAAATGTGGTCTTCATAGAAAGCTGTCAGCCAGAGGTAAAAGATGAACCTTCTGGCACTTCTAATTTTGTGTTGGGAAACTGAAAATGGTGCTTCTACATACTCTTAACCATGCATTTTATAGGGTCTATTTCCATTTAACTTTCAAGGCACTAGAAGTTTCTTCTTAGTTCTTCAGTGATCAACAATGGAAAGTACGAAGCTTCTTTGTATTTTCCTTCCCCCTCTCCTCCATTTCATGCTCTGCCCGCCCCTTACCCCACAGCAGTGATTCATACTATATTGAATGTTGGAGATTTCAAGCTAAAGTACTTAAATGATTTTTTTTTTAAATATGTAACTATAGATATGACAGACACTTTTACACTGCTTCTTGATGCCATCTGGTAAATTTAATTTTTAAGGTCTGAACAGATAGGAGTAAATCATGTTCTCCTAGTTGTAAAAACATGATACCCTTTTATAATATCAATTTTTGATAATACTGCAACATCAGATCATATTAGGATTCCTTTTTTTAATAATATATCTCCCAGCCCTTATAATTTTACTGGCTTATTACATAAACAAAACTGACATTTACTGATAGGATGTAAAACTGTGGATGTGATGTGGAAGTTGCTACACAGTCCTCCAGATTGTATTTATATTCCAATGGGAGAATCTCAATTAAAATATAACTTTAAGATCCCAGGAAGTTATGAAGTGCAATTTCAGTACAACTGTGCTTAACATTATTGGTATGGAAACACTGACAGTATCTGGAATGAATTATCTTGAGAATCAGACGTACTGAAGATACAAGGAGGGAAGATCTCTGGACCAGAAGACTGGCTGATCAAGAGAACATTGCTTACAAACAGTTATCCTAGGAATGGGTTCATAGTTGAATGGCAGCCCTAGACTTTTGGGAATTTTCTACATTTTCTAAACTAGGGACACAGTAACAGAGGAAGAAACAGTACACAAAGCTAAGAGTCATTATATGAACACCATCACCATCAACTAACAATCATTCTAATCCAAAACAATGGGACGGTTCAGGATATGGCCTGCCAGTTATAATACACCGTTCGTGCTTAGCATGGACACCCACATGTTCTCCCTTTGCCAATAGCTATCCAAGCCTTAAAAAAAAAAAGAATTATGCCAGGGATACATTGCCCACAGACATTTTTTTCCAGCCTTAGATAGCACATTGAAGGTAAAAATTAGCCAAACCTTTCAAAAGAAGGGTGTAGATATCTATCCATTTCTGGGATTTGGAGAGATAAATGGAAGAGCAGGTTAAAAGAGTCAAGCTTGCAGTTCAGTGTAGCTAGAACTAGAATTACTAGCCAAATGCCAGGCAACACTAGCTCCTTGGGGAACCCACATTTTTGTGAGGTAAAAGTTGCATTTTTCATTTATGAACAGGACATTTCCTTATACCATTATTTCTTTAAATGCATATCTGAATTAATTAGCCATAAAAGCTCAAGGTCAGTTAAAGCTCCCCACCTCCCAAATAGAATGATATTCAATAGTCCTCAGAATCTGAGGCCTCGATATTACACTTCAGTGACATCTTACAATTCTCAAAAAAGCCAATAACCAACCTACCCTAGTCATAGTTCACTTTCCCTTTCAGCATCCACTCTCTGCCACCATGTGACACAGGCCTAATTGATGTACTGAAATATCATAGATATAGGCTCATCACAAAATACTATAAGCTTCCCCGAGTAAGGGAGGCCACTAGGGACACATTGGCTCATTCCAGGGGACAAATAAAGAGAAAACAAGAGAAAGGGAGTGAGGTCATAGGTTAATAACAAGGGATCCGGAAGGGAACGCTGAGCAGAGCACGACAGACAGCACCCACTGTCCCCTGAATGAGTTGAGGAAGCCTGTGGACACCGACCAGTGAAACTCTGCCCAGATACGTGAGCAAAGGAGTAACAGGAAAATAGCCCCACACTCACCTCGGTTCCTTCTGGTCAGAGTCTCCTTCCTGGTTTTGTAGATGGCCAGTTTGGCCAAAGCTATAAGGAAGATGACCGGGAGCCCCTGGGGCTTGGTGGGGCTACAGGTGGGGAGTGCATAATAAAAAAAAAGTCTGGGGAGAAGTGCAGCCAGAATCTCAGC
>NW_005841924.1:1518282-1546464 GCF_000455745.1 Alligator sinensis
AAAAGGGCCTGCATCCTGGCACACTCAAGGTAGGTACCCACCAGGGTCTCTATCACCAAAAGGGACAGGTGTCAGGGGTGTCTGTAAAGCCCATGATGATGACTCCATGAAGGATCCATCAGCTGGGGTCCCTAGTGGCTCTTGCGAGTTCAGGGTGACATACAGACTTGTCTGCTGGAGACCTTCACCACATCCTCGCTTAGGATATTCTACCACTTGTCATCATGGTGGGATGCAAGGACAGGATGACATAGCATGTGGAACAAGAGCTAGTGGTGATGGGCGTTCCAAGGCAGACCAGCTTGGTATCCTGCAGCCCATTACAACTGTGGGGCCTGCCATGGCAGTGGCCCCGTGACTAGCTCTGGAGGACTGGGGGATACTGGTGGGTGGGAACTGCCCTCGTGCAGGACCTGGTTGATATAGGTGAGGGCAGTGGGCAAAAGAATCTTCCCACCCCTGCCTAGCACAGTACAGGAGGTCCCTGATACAAGTGATATTGGCCAGGACCAACCTCTGGTGCACCCAGAGTACCTGCATTGTCATTATCACCAGTTACAGGTTTTTCAGCAGAGACTCAGCAAGGAGATCAGTGCCTTGGGTGACCATCTCTGGGGACCTGGAGGGAGAGACCAGCCTCCAGGCCTTGAGGGGGTCCTGGTAAAAATCTGGTGGCTCTTCCAGGTCCTGCTTGGGGATACTCACATACAGAAAAGCTGATATAAGATAAAAGAGCTGCTAGTCATATCAGACCCCTCAGCAATAGTGGAGGAAGGCACGGTCAATTAGGCACCATGCCACCTGGCTATCAGTACTGTACACAAGCCTCTGCAGGGCCTGAAGGTGGAAAGTGTGAACCTGGCTGTGGAAGCAGACTAGACTTTGATTGCCCTCCTGCAGGGGGAGGCTCAGGACATCTGCAGAGACCAAGTGTCATCCCAGCCAGAAAAATCCCAGTGCCTGTCTCTGGAGACTGGCCAGGAGCTCCAGGGGCACAGCCAAGGTGCTGAAATGGTGCCAGAGCATGGACAGATCTAGCTGGCTGATGACCAGCACCCTCCTGCAATAGGGAGACACTGAAGCAAGTCTGTCCATGCCTAAAGCTATTTAGACACCCTGACAGCTAGCTGGTGCCAGGTCTCCAACAGGAAGGGATTACTAGGGGACTAGTAGACCCCCAGATAGAGCAGCAAGCCTGCACTCCATTGGATGTTTTGGAGCACAGGTGGGAGCAAACCCACTTGTCACTTGTCATCCACCATCAGGCCAGAGCTCCTGACCCAGCTGACCTGGACAGAGGAGGCCACCAAGTAGGTGGACTGCCAGGCCTCCATCTGTGCCTGAGCCCTGGATGGTGAACACATTGGTGTATACTGACAGGACTACCCAGCAGCAGCCCTGCCACCCGCTTGCACAGGAGGCAGAGGAATAGCTTGAGAGAAATGGCATAGAGCTGGCCTGACAGCAGACAACCTTGGCATCCTCTCCACTTGAATGGGATGGACTCTGCTAGTGTTCTGCTGAGTTTCATCATGCACTCTGCAGAGGCATACAGCACCTGAAGAAACTTCATGAAATGGGGACCAACGCTGAATGCCCTCAGTGTGCCTGTGAGGTACCCATGATACACCCTGTCAAACGTCTTCTCTCGGTTGAGGGACAGGAGGGCAAATGACAAGCCATCGCTGTGAGCAAGCTCAATGAGATCCCATGCCAAGGGCATAGGCTGTTGAAATGGAATACCATGGAACTGTGTATATCTGGTCAGAGTGAATCACGTCCACCTGTGTGGATCTCAGTCACAGCGAGAAGGCTTTCACTATATTCTGTATAGAGAGGCAAGACTTGGTGCCAGTTCCTCAGTTGCGGGGTCCCCCTTTTTGAGCAGCAGGGTCAGGATGGCTCTCCTGCATGACAGGGGGAGCACCCCATCCCTCAGACTCAGCCCAGACCATGGCAAGGTCCAGGCCGAGAACATCCCATAAAGTGCAGTAGAATTGCATGGTTAGCCTGTTGATGCCCGGCACTTTGGTGGGCATCAGGTAGAGAGCATCCAAGAGCTTGGACATGGTGAGAGGACACTCCAGCTAATCCTGGTTGCCCACACTGACCTGTGGGAGTCTCTCCCACAGGATCTGGCAGGCACTGGCATCAGTTGGATCTGATAAGAAGAACATTGCTTAGAAAGCCCTCACCATTTTCACAGCTTGCCAGGATCTTTGAGGGGGGTGCCATCCTCTGCCAGGAGGCAAGTGAAGTACTTATCACCCCATCTTTCCTTCAGGGGGTAGAAGAAGGATGAGCTAAGGTCCATCTCCCGGAGGAGTTGGGCATGTAAGTGGACAAACACATCGTTGGCGTGGCAGCTGTCCAGAGTTCAGAGCTCTTTCTGCCTCTCCTGATGCTCTCCGCAGAGGGACAGGATGTCGGATTGCAGCCAGATACCTCTCCAGCTCCAGCACTTTCCTTTCAATCTGCTCTTCAGCTGCCTTCAACTGTTGGGTGTTCCCTTGGGTGTAGCAGCAACCATACTGCCTGATGCGCATCTTCCCCACATCTCAGCATCTCTGGGCCAAGGGAAAGGCCTGCAACTGCCTGTGCCAGGCTAGCCTGAGCTCCTGGAAGGTAGCCACAAATCCCACTTCCTCTAGCAGGCTGGTGTTGAAGTGCCCTGGACTGGCCCTGGACACTCAGGCTGCAGTGTGACCCAAGGTTATACGTGATGGCAGTCACTGAAGGGGGCCAGCCTAATGCTGGAGGTGTTGACTTGGGTAGTATTTAGCATAGAGGTGTAGATTTGAACCAACCAGTGGTATGCCCACTGCTCCTCCACCCTGACAAAATAAAGAAGTGGTGGTGTCATCAGGGTGCTGGGCATGCCAGATGTACACCAGGAAGTGGTCAGTGGTGACTACCCTGAAGATATCCATGGCAGCTCAGCTCCACTCGCTGCCAGTTCAGTCCTTTGCCCCGAGGGTGACATTAAAGTCCCTGCCAAGGGCCAGGCCTTCATGATGGTTCAGGGTCCTGAGGTAGGCAGCCACCTGCAGATAGAAATGGGCCACCTCTGGGTCACACACAAGGGCGTAGATGTTCACTAGGTTGAGGAAGAGTCCCTATATTTGGACAAGGAGATGAAGCAGGCAACCTAGCATCACCTCAGTGGTGAGAAGAACCTCCAGCTGCAGGCTCAGGGAGAACAGGGTCACCACTGCACAGGAAGTCTCCTTGGGGTGGCTGAAGTAGACCCTGTCTCCCCACTCCAGCTGCCAGTTGGTTTCTGTGGCCAGAATCATGTGGGTCTATTGCAGGAAAAGCACAAGGAAGGAAATTACCTGGCACCTGCAAAGACCAGTCCTGAAGCTGCACACATAGAAGGTCTCCACTGTGAGGGGCCTCATTGGTAGGGGAGTGTTGTTAGGCTTGACATGGTGTGGGCTTCCTTTATGTCAGAGGGCCCGAACTGCACTTAGGCCTTGCACATGCTCTTACTCTGGGCAGCAGATCACTGCCCACATGGAACTAGCATCCACCCAGCCTTAGGGTGGTCCAAGGATGGGTTGGTTTGAGGTGGTGGGAGCAGTGTCAGACTAAGGGGAGGCAGTAGTGGTGGTAGTGGGATGGTGAAGGCAGGCATGACCCCCCCTGTCACCCTCTCCTTCCTGTGCCTGCAGGACCCGCCCCCCCACAGGACCCCACCAGTGGGTCTACACCTGTAACTGAACAGAAGTTCAGCGCACAGACTGGTTTAAAAATGGTGGAACTCAGTCAAAGAGTTGCCACCCTCCCCCCCCCCCACACACCAAAGCACAAACATATGTTTTGTTCATTACTATCCAAACTGCGCCACTTACAGAAAGCCACGTACATTAGATGAATTCTGCCTCGTGCTTTTTGAATGTCTATACCTAGCCGAGGAGGGGGAAGTGCACCACAGGAGGGTAAACACGGGGGTACTGCCAGAGATGCTAGCAGGAAAGCAGGTGGTCTTTGCCACTGGAGGGAAGGCCTATAAAGATTACAAACACTGGCAGACTTCCTAGCTCCCCTAAACAGGGCTCCCAGGGACATGGGTCACACATGGCCTGCATCTTGTTTACTTGGAAAGCAGAGTGCTACAGGTCTTAGCACCTGACTCCCAATCTTACCTACCACAAGCAAAAGTCTCCTCTCATCCTAAAAAAAAAAAAAAAAGGTAGAGAATTGTGCTTGCAGTATTGCAATTGTCATATAACTGGTAACAAATTTCCTTTTCACCAGAAAAAGGGCAGACACTGAAGAGGCTGGACATTTGTCAGATTTTGCTTGAAATGACAAACATTTGTGGGGGCAAAGGGGAAGGGAATAGAGTTGTCACGCACACAGAATAAAAAAAATAAAGTCTTGATCAGTGGGAAGTTCCCCTTCTTGAAATAACAGATCACTTATCCAAACCAGTAGTCCCTTCTGCAGTGTTCAAAGTTTACAGTGAGTGAGCGGGTAGTCAAAGAAACAGCCATTTTCTGCAAGAGATAATCCCCATCCCCCAGCACAAATTTTGTGCTTAAAATAATATTTATTAAAACTGAGCAAGATTATCCCCCCAAATATAAAGTGCCTCCTCCCTCAACGTGCCAAAAAAAGACTTAATTTGATCACTACTGTTTGCAGTGGCATACTATGGGTCTCCAGCGCCTGGCGGCCAATGCTTGCATTTGCACCACCCCCCCCCCCCATCTGTGGCCAATCACTGACCGGGGGAGGAAGAAGTCCCCCAGCAGCCGATCGCTGAGCACAGGGGGAGGGGACCAGAAGTACCGCCAGGGGACTGAGTACCCCTGGAGGGCCCAGCTGGCACATCCCCCTCCTGCCAGTATGCCACTGACTGTTTGCCAGCTCACATCAGCTTTTCCTAACTATGTTGGGGAAAATATCTAGAAACATTTCCAGGGAAAAAAAAGAACAAAAAATCTAAACACTTGACATGTTTTAAACAAAGAGAAAACATTTGAGTTTGAAATAAACTTTTCATTTTAAACTTTCCTTTAATTTTGTGGAAAGACAGTAAAATTCAGCTAAACCAAAATGAAGCCACTTAAACTAAACATGTGTTAGGGTCCCTGCCATGTAGCCTGGTATTGGGACTGCCAGTCCTGGGACTTCACCAGTTCACTGGGATCCCAGGTTCTCAGCAAGTAGTAGTGGTGCAATTTGTATCTGATCCCTAGTCTCAAAATCAAATGTCCTGCCATACACATATGGGATGGCAAGAGGCACCATTGCTGAGAATCAGGGAACAGATCCCATCACACTAAGTGAATGTGTACCAGGGATCTCAGTTCTCTCCACTTTTTTAAAATGGGGAAAACACTTACTGATATCCATAAAATGCTTGAAGATGTACACATGAAAAAATTCAATAAAAAGGTTCCATTAGATTTTCTGCGTTTTACTTAAGATCCAAAGTCTTAAATCCCCCTGCAGTTCACAGTTCAGTGAAATACCTTGAAACATAAAAGTCTTCAGATAAAAATATTTGCATTTAGACACATTTAAACTGACATTAATACCAAAAGAGATGAATACTACTTTAATGTCCCTGTCATTTTTATTAGCTACGCTCAAGATGAGCAGAGATTCTTGGAGATGGATGCACCAGGTTGTTAACTGCAGGAGCTCACTGCTAGTACACATTTTTTTCCCATTCTGATATTTTCTTTTCCCCTCCTGGAACAAATGTAAAAATGCAACAAATATCTAAGGGTGAAAAAAAAAATAGACTGACCAGTAAATTAGCTAAAAAGTGAAGGTAACGGGCACAAAAATGACAACCAGAAGTTTGAAGCTGGGCACCAGCTTATTCTGCCATGACTGCCCTGAGTACACTCTATCGCTAGTCTGTTTTGCCCCAGAGCTCAGCCTCCTTGTTATTTCACACATATGGTGGAAGTCAAACTTGACAATATTAAGTCTGGCCTTTAAAGGTATATGGTCAGATCCATGGTCATTTTGCACCTTGGGTAGTCACACCTGTGCAAAGCAATTGGAAAATGTTAGCACATCAGAATCCTTCATTTACACTTATAACCACGTTGCACAGACATAAGTGATTGTAGCGAGTACTGTTCAGTGGTGAATCAAACTAGCAGTCCCTGTCCTGAAGAGCTCAGGATCTAAGAATCTCACAATAAAAGAGAATCGTTAAACAGGTTGCAGCATTACATTACATAAAAAAGTGTTACCAGTGCCAAACTTTTTCTGCAGTACTGAAAAGAAGTTAGTGGATTATTGCAACAGCCAGACCAGGGCCCCTGTCAGGAGTTGTGTGCCTTCACAGCTGCATGTATGTGGACCCATTGATGGAACCCCAAACTTTCACAGTACTGAAGAGCCATATGCAAAATATATAGGTGATTATGATAAGATGACATCTCTCCCTCTCTCTCTTCTGAAGGAAAAAGGAGCAGATTCTGCATCTGTAGGTAGTGGTTCCAATTTTCAGTACCTTGACAACAAGCTCACATATCTTTAGAGACCCACTCTTCATGGAAAGCCTTCAGAAACATTCTCTACAGAGCCAGGTCTGCTTACATGCAGCACTTTCTTTATTTCTCTTCCTCAGTCTTTTATTACTAGGAAAGCTTCCAAGTAACAGGGCATTTGTTTTATAGGATTCTGTTTAATCCTCACACTGGCTCTCTGCTCCTCATTCTGCATATCTCAGTTTAACAAAGAGGAATGGCAGAGAGCAGTAGTCAGGAGAGAAGACAACAGTAGTTCATTCTTTCAGCAACAGTAGCAGTTGTCCCATTTAGAGAATGAGAAAGTACAAAAGGGGAATATCATGGGTGGTGAGGGAGCAACAGAGAAACCTGTATTGAAGGGGGAGAGCATAAGGGGAACACATCATATCCATACCAAATTCCTCCATTTCATTTACCACAAATATCTGCATGGGCGCCCTAACTCTGTGGTTACACAGAAGCTGAATGGGGCTAGGCTAACTGTTACACCAACTATATATTTTTTTTTAGGACACTGCTTTATGACAGATGTGGTAGTTGGATAGCTACAATGTGCTCATTTGGCACAGACTACCACCTGCTGGCAATTTAAACATGCCCCTCTTATACTTGGAAAATACAAAGTCAGAGAGTCACAAAATTTCTATAGAGTGACTCACATCTTACATATATTTGCTTGAGGTCCACTTCACAGCTCTCATTCCCAATTGAGTTGTAAAATGTTATACGAATTTACAATTCCCTGGACCTTCCCTGGGTAAACAAGTGCTGTAAGTGTAAACATTTTTCCTTAAAAAAGCCACACACACCTTTCTTCTCTCCAGTCTTTATCCCACTTTGAATATGCATAGCCAGCCACCTTCTCACCTTCCATGACAATCCATTACTTTTCGCTGTGCCCTTGACTGTGTTTCCTGGCGTCCTTCGGCTATGCTGCCATACGTATGTTCCCTTCCTATTCCCCCCTACAGTAATGGGCATAGCTGAACTGGGTATGTTGTCCATAGCAGGTAAAGTTTCATATTGGAAATAAATTTTAACTGGGCAGCCATGCTACTAGTGCTATTGCTAGTTAAGCCAGCAATTGGAAGTGCTGTCCTCTATCAAAAGAGCAGGAGCACAATGTCATAGCACACAACAGCCATACAGTTCATTATTTACATATCATTTAATTTCAGCTCTTCCTCTCTTTCTAGAGAAGAGGAGAAAGAAAGATTTATAGAGAGATACCACCATAGCAGTATACAGGAGGCCCCTGCCATTTGTGAGGGATACATTCCAGGGATCCCCGCAAATGGTGAAATCCGTGAATACCAATGGAGCTCCCCATCAGACCCCACAGCTGCCCCCTGCTCCCCTCCCATTGTTTGTGGGGCTCCCCTGCAGTGCATGGGAACCGACCCCTTCCCACCCCCCCCCACCCCCCGAGTTCACCGTGGCAGCTCCAAGCACCACTGTGGCTGCCTCTGGCAGCAGCAGCAAAGAAGATGCTGCCACCACTACCACCATCCTTCCCATCCACAGGGCTCCCCTGCAGCACCTGGGGACTGACCCCTTCCTCCCCAAACACCCCCACGCGCTGCCACGGCTGCTACCAGGGGAGAAGATGCCACCACTGCCACCTCCCTCCACGTCCCCAACACTCGCTCTCTGCCCACCTCCCGGCTCTGCCCTCCCCTGCGAATGTTTGGATCCGCAAATCTGGAGTTCATGAATAGCAAGGGTTTCCTGTAATTCTTACTTAAAAATTTGGCATAACAGGCACACCTAAATCTGAATCAGAAAACTAACATGGATAACAGACCCGCCATAAGTGATTCTTGATATGTCATTTTATAAACTATACCAAAGAACCAGAACAATACAAAGATTTTGCTTCATTAGTCTAGATCCTAACTGCAGGCAAATTGAGATAATCAGTTGAAAGCACACGTAGTTTTATCAAGCACTTGTGGTACAATTATATTGTAAGATACAGATCTGCATCAAGTAGGTGCCTCTGCCTAAAAATGACGTTAGTGGAAAACAGTTTAAAAAATAAAAAGGGTCATACAGGAAGAAAACCTATTTCTGTAAAATCTTAGGGCACACATACACATGCGTGACAACTGCCCCAACACATCCCAATTACAGCATGTTGGAGCAGACTCTATTAATTTAATTAATTTCAATTAAATATGTTCCAATTAGAATGCCCCAGCAGCCTTGGCATCATGTGTATTCAGCGTCCCCACATTTTAAAATGGTGGCAGGGGCATTTTAACTAAAGCTTGTCAAATGAGCTTCAGTTAAAGCACCCCTGCTGCCATTTTGAAGTGTGGGGTGCTAAATACATGAAACGCTGTGGGCACTTAATTAAAGCGGCTTCCAAGAGCCGCTTTAATTAAAACACTCCTCCCCTTTCCCACCTAGAACGTATGTAAAGGCATCTTAAAGATCACTTGCATTTTTGGTCAGAAGAGTCTAAAAAAGGATTAAAATTACCAACTGATGTGTGAAACCTTTTTCAGCTCACAATGACATTTATATTTTGAAGGTGCCTGTTGCATTGGCATCTTCAACAGAATAATGTGGCTTAGCAATCCTGTTACCCATGTTGACTCACGAACAATCAGTACCAAGTCTGCTCTCAGTTACACTATTTAAAACCAGATTAACTCCACAGATCAGCATGCATCTATGCCAATATACTGGCAGATACCTTTTGAAGGATTAAAAAAAAAAAAAAAGAAAGGATTGCTGTCTTTCCTTCACTGAATGCACTGGTAAGATTAAGGAAGGGTGATTTTGCTAGCTGCCAGTTACTCCAAGTGGTGTATCCAATTGGTATAGCTGACTAGCTACTTATGAGTCTGTTGACTATCATATAAGAGATTAAGACCCCTATTGTTCCATAGGAAGTTTTTGTCAGATATGTCATCAGGAAGCCTCCTTTGACCATTCTAATAAGATCTATTGCATCTTGCCCGTTTTGCTTGCTTACTTGTATTAATGCACACCCACATGCGTGCGTCCTTCCCCAAGTTGCTTTTAAGGAGGCATAGTAATTGCGGGGCCTAGTTGCCACTCCAATGGGCTTCATTACTGCTCCTCTTAAATGTAATGCTAGTATAGGCCTTGAGTGACAAGACTCTGGTTTCAAATATGACCTCAGGACTTCTCCTTCCATTATAACATCTATGTATTGTCTGTGTCTGAGAATGCCAAGAGCATGGATACGATCTCTTTCCCCAAAAGATCCAGTCTTGAAGCTTCTTAGATTCATCACCTATTCTGTAATGCCACAAATTGCAGCTATAGTTGTAAAGAAACACAGAAAAAGGACATCAAGAAAAAGGTGCTGGATCTCATACGTCATATCCCTTCCCCGAGACAAGAATCTTTTTTCATGGTTTATTGCCTTCAGTTGCCAGAATGCAGAAAGATAAGGATTATCTTTCTTTCCATGAAGTGCTGTGCCTTTTCCAGGGGAAATAACGTTGTATATCCCTCTCTCCTGGGGCATAAAGATGAAACCAAAGCTGTTGGAGGTACAGTGTGGGAATGAAGAGACTGTTAATGGGCTACAGGTTGGAGGCAGGCCAACTCTCAAGAAGAATCTGTATTCAAGTCTTTTGATTCTAATTCAAACCTCTGACCCTTGTGACCGCGCTAGCTAAAATACCAAGAGAACTTGCAGACATACCACAGAAGCTTAAACAGCCTGTACAAATATAATTCAATCCCCCAGATCTGCCACCCATTAGATTTCTCTATCATGATTTAAAAGTTGAAATATAAGTAGAATAAAGTATCAGTATTTAGATCAGTGATTCTCAACCAGGGTGCTGGGGCAAGCTGGGGATCACCAGATCCTTTGAAGGGTGCTGTGAGGTGCAGGGAGATAAGCAGGTAAGTGCAGGCTCAGGCTTCTCCCTGACTGGACAAACCCCTGACCCCACTGCCTGACCTCTCTGCATGGACATAAGCACTGTGATACCTATGAAATTGGATGCCGCTCAATTCACAAAAGTTATGGAGTCCAAAAAGGTTAAAAACCACTGGTTTTGATTATAAAACAGGAGGATGATTATGATCAATCCCAGTAGACAATCAAGCACAAGCACGAGTGGTTGAAACTGATGTTTTGCCCTCTGCATACTGCACCTTTCATTTCTACATAGTGCCGCAGCAATGAAGTTTGACGCCTGGGGCAAAGCCCTCAGCAGCAACCCGCCCTCTCCCTGCACACAGATCCAGGGGGCACATGCCACCCCCGCCCCCCATGCTTGCTCAGGAGTGCACACAGCAGCAGGAGTCACCCTTCCCCTGTCCCTGCACACCCCGCCCAAACGAGCCACTTGCAGCTCTGTCCCGCACCCTGCCCCGGCTAGGTAGTACCTGTTGTTGTCCCTTTGCTTCGGCACCTGGAACATTTGCCCCCCTTGCTGTACCACCCCCCCTTGCTATGGTACTGTTGCTAAAGGTTCTTTCCATTTGCAAATATTAGTAGCCCTTTTGTTCTGAGAGCTGCTCCACTTTGTACAGAAGGAGCATGTACACATGTGTACACATTCTCTCATGGAAGCTTTATTTTTGTTCTGTTATTCTCTTGTTATGAAGTGAAAGGACTGACCCCTGGAAAAATGCAATAGTAACAACGAAAAAAATCTAGTTACCTCACATAAAATTTATTCAAACACCTTTTATGTAGTTACCCTATTACTACTAATGTACCCAATGCATACTTCTCTTTGATTTCTTTACCGAAGATAGATGCTGAGAGAGACTATTAACAGCAAGAATATTAGTAACACAATTAGACATAAATGCATTAGTGACAGTTTTAACAAGCATTTATAGTTAAGGCCAGCAGTGCTGACCAAATATGCTCATTAAACCACCATGCTCCACAGTGTGCTTTATTTCAATTCCCAGTGACTTCCAGCACAAGAACAAGATTTCTGAAAATATTAGATCAGGCACTACAATGTTATCTAATGTAGATAGCACTGCATTGGAAAACTGCCCTCCTCCCTATGCTCAAAGCACCACACACATTTTTCTTAATACTTTTCTTGTCTTGCATGTCAGCATTCCTCTTTTTCATGCTGTATTAGTAGTATTGAATGCAGGTGACACTACTTGCAGTATCTCCAGTCTTGTTTTTATTTAGGAAGTTGGTACCCAAGTACCTTTCCAAGATCACCCCCTTGTCTTGAGGTGTTTTGATGGACAAGCAAAGTATTTCAGTTTTGGCTTTGCTGGTACCTAGCTCTAATTAGCATATGTGGTTTCACTTGGAAGTTTGAAGATGCTAGTAACTGTACTTTGCCACACAAAGTTCATGAGGATCAAAGATAAGTCTCTAAAAATGGAAGTCTAACAATTAAGTTCTTTGTCTTAAAATGTATATATAATTTCCTTTATAGAAGATCTCCTAAAATGACTACAGACACTGTCTTCGAAGGCAAGAGGAACTAAAAAAAATACCAGTATTGCAAAAGCTGGTTCTGCTCTTCTTCTCTTGAAGAGAATGGGTCTTTTGTCATTGGCCTCGATGTCAGCAGCAAGAAGTTTCTGCGAGCAGTGTAAAGGCCTAGCTTCCTTGAAGTTAACCTCCATAATCTTCCTCTTCACATTAATGTTGAAGAGTTGTAGTGGCTCAAAAGATATGGTCAGGCAATGCCTCTAAATCAGAAAAACACTGTTAAATATTTATCCTAGACTTCTCCCTTTTCCAAAAATCAATCTCTTAAAAATAAGTTACAAATTTAACTAGAAAACCTATTTCTTTGCTGAGAAAACAGAGTGCGTCAAAGGTTAAAAGCAACATTAGCTGACGTGTACCAACTCCCATCCTATGTGCATGCTTACATCAACCAGTTCTAAAAGTTATTAGTGCTGTGGAAAGAGTACAGTATGATGCTTTATAATATGCTTTCATTATTCATTGGCTCATTTCATACCCTAGCAGTGTTGTACAATTCATTAAGCATAGACAATCCAAACATGAAAAAGGTTAGAAAAATATTTTACACAAAATGTAATTCAAATAGCAACAGTGATTTAGTATTGACAGATTTGTGATTACACTTGGTCACTCCATTTTGAAACTAAAAAAGCAGCAATACCTTTTTAAACAGATATTTCACAAAAAAGTATGGAAACCTTATGAAGGTTGTTTTTCTGATGAGATTTAACCATGCCATTGTATATAAAATTCATTTAAATGAAGATATGAACTCCAAAGTTACTAGTGCCTCATAAAAAATGTTCTCTTAAGAAAGATATCTTGGGTTATCAAATGCAACCCCTGCGTCAAGCATCAGGGACTCCACATTGTATTTTCTAAATCTTTACTACTATAGAATTTGCCATGGTACCTCATTAGAGAAACTCTCCCACTGTCTGGCTGTCCATACCATCAAAAGTATTTCCTAATTGCCAAGCTGAACTTGCCCTTTCTTAACTCAAATCCTTTGTTCCGTGTCAGATTTATATATGCTTTTCTCCCTGGTTACATTTTAAGCCATTTCACTGTTTATATAGAGCCAGATGCACAAAAAACTATTAGCAACTTTCAGACGGCTGTAAGGCTAATGCATTCTAACCTTCAGTCCATCAGGAGAGCAGGCAGGAGAAGTGAGAGGTGCAAAGTGAGTTACAAGTTATGTGGGTATCTGCTACAGATCTTCATCCATGCTTCCTTTGCATGCCTTCTTCAGTCATTGCTGCTAGTAGTTCTGGTGCCACTCTAGTCCACACATGTACTTAATGACAGAGCACAGAAGGATATTAATGCCATTTCAAGGACTTAGGGAACGTCTGAACCCCAAACATACCATGCTCAACCACACTGCTCTCCTTCACTAGTTCTATTTTCCCACCTAGAAACAGCAAAGCTGCATTAGCACAGCAATGCAAACAGGCTAATTGTGCCTTTTAGCACAGTTCCTTCTGGTGTGACCCACTGTAGCTTTTCCCATGATGTTGCTTCAGTTTGCACCGCACTGGACTCCACTGCATACAAGGAACCTATAACCCATAAATTGGGATTTTATGCTGCACTTCCAGGAAACAGTGCAGACAGGTATGGCCTGAGAGAAAGGAAGGGAGAGTGGCTTATGGGCACTTTTGTCCCCTTAGGATTCCTACAACTGTAAACCAAAATGACCCCAACTTCACTGAATCAGTCTAGGAGCCAGTTTGTATTGCCTATGGGCATCTCTGAAAACCAAAGCTGCCCAGAAGCTACCACAGTGTGCTGTACCTCAGTATCCCCATGGCATGTCCACCAGTGTCATGCAAGGGGCATTTGAAGGATCACCTCTGGCAGTTTTTACAGTGCTAGTCCCAGAGGATTTCTCTCATGGCCAATTGGTAAGGGGGTCTGGGGCAAAGGGGTCCCTCTCTTAGCGTTTAAAGTATGATTCTACTCGAAAGAGTAACTTTCAAAGTTTCTTCCTGCAGTTCCATATGTAGTATTTCAAACATGCTACGTCTCTCTAACTGCCAGACCTGATTCAACTTCATATACCACTACCACGAATAATAAAGGTTCTGCAAATCAAATTAGACCCTTATCCCCTGAGAAAAGCTTTTGCCTTTTATGGTCACAAACGTAAACCCTTAGGCTAGGGAAAGGCATTGGTTTAAGTGATCAGAAACTGGTTTAAACCTGTTACAGAACAGATGTTCCATGCACATAAACCAATTTGAAACTGGCTGAAACTGGTTTGAGATAAACCTGGTTGAATGTAGTATCAGACTTAACTGATTTGGGTCAAACCAGTTTATGCAATGCCTGTCCCAGACCCTTGCTGGTTTATGTTAAACCAGACTCCCCAAGCATCCTGGCATGCTCTCTGGGCTGGGCAGGGCTCTCTGCTCCACAGCAGATCTGGCCCCTCCCCTCTGCTCCCTTGCTGCAGCTCCAACAGAGACTGCAGGCATCTGCCTGGTTTCTCCCTGCTCTCCCCCTCTCCTCACCACTCCCTCCTAAGCAGGGATCCCCCTCCCCTCTGCCTTACATAGATATTACGCCTGTATGAATAGGAAAGTATTCAATTCAGATTCGGCCAATTCAGATCACTGTCCCAAATTAATTCAGCCATATTGGCTTTGGAAGATTCGGCACTGATTCGGAGAGATTCGGTGATTTGGCCATAGACTATAATGGAGAATCATTGAAATACCTTTAACTTTGTCACTTTTTGGCACATTTGGATAAAAACAGCAGGGATGATAGCCCCATCTGAGGGCATGAGGCCTGCCAAGCTTCAAGGAGCTAGGTGCAGGGGTTTCTGGGAAACTGCACCTCAAACTGTTCAAAGAAAAATTTGTGACATGTGACTTTGTGTGTGTGTTAAGGCGCAGCAGGATGAAAATTGTTGGGATGGTAGCTGTTTCTACGTCCCACCCCCAGAGTACTGTGATTGGAATGGGACCCGGGGAAAGATCACAGTCGCTGGTCAGTTACAGATGACAGTCTTTCCCCCGCTGCTCCCTCTTCTCAGTTTCTGTTCCCCTGAAAGACTGCCTTCCGAATACCTGAATCTTTTCTGAATTGATTTGGAGGCTCAATTTTGGATGGGTTTTTTTGTCTCCCAATTCAATTCAGATTCAGTGATTCGGCTTCCAAATCGGGCCAAATCTTCTACCACATGCTGGCTATGGTCCATGCTGATTCAGCCTAGCCAAATTAGACTAACCTGCAAAGTTTGAATCAATTCAGTCTCAGGCTTTTTGAATGTCTGTCCCTAGCCTTAGAGAATCAACTTCGCCTTCGCACACAAGACTTACTTTGGTTACCAAAGCCAGGAGTGAGGATTCTCCACACAACTAAGAACCACAGCAGTGCTATTTTCAGTCATTTTGCCATGCAAAACCACATTTTAATTCTCTCCAAAAATTCTACCTAATCTCCATGCTGACACACAGTGTGCAATACTTTGTAAGAAAACTGATTTTTTTTATTTAAGTTGCCTCAAAAGTTCGTGCATTTGTGTCATGAAAAATGCTATATAGACATATGATCATGTTAATCAGTATCTAATATGTCAAACCACAGCATTGCATACCGTGATAAATTATTTAAATTGACAGTATCAACTAACAATTTTAAAGCTGTTAATACATTTTAATTATCAGAAAGCTGAACACCCTGTATTTCAAACAGCATCTAAAAGGTCAAGGAAGAACATTTCATCATTATTTTTTAAATAAAATTTTAGGGAAGGAGTAAAAAAAAAAGTTTTGATACAAAAACTGTAACTAAAGAATAGCAATTTCAGAAGTAATGTTTTTTCTCTCTCAGGAATCCTGGCTTTTGTCATGACAAGAAAACATGCAAGACTGGCTTACTGTGCTGTTTTGTAATATATAGAAGTCTAATGCATCTGCTGTACTTGCTCTTTCAGTTTACTATATATTTAGATGTAGTATTCATTTATAAACTGATGAAATGTTATCCAAATAAAAGAATGTTGCTTTGGTAGATGTTCTGGATAAATATCCAGGGTACTATAGCACAGAATTATATCATGTATCCTGTTTGTTACAGTCTGAAGACAAAATTACAGGTCCTGGAATTTCAGTAGGTTGAAAGATGCTGCATGTTAAAGAATTTTCCCACGACTTCTTCCAGTACACTGACAGTCTTAAAAAGGTACTACCCCAGAGCCTTTGACTAATCATCATGTCTTGATATGATGATTAGTCAAAGGCTAATCCTCACTGTACTTGATTCTTACAGTCTGAGCACAAATGAGTCACAACAAAGCAAGCAGGAGTGTGAATTTACAACGTATTAACTACTCTGCAGAAACTGCCTGTATCCATGCTCTTTTCACAAGGTAAATACAAAATAGTATGCCTACGAATCAAAGTAGAGCAAGCTACTACACCTTCACTACATAGCAAAAACTTGCACAAGCAGTTACTCTTCAGGCTCACACCTTAACTTCTCATGTTTCTGTAGCCATGTCTTGAAATATGGTCTTGAAATATGGTATGGTATCAGGTTGAAACATGTTCATAACACCACTGCAGGAATGGTAGAGACAATTTAGTATAGAACAAGTAGAAGCTCCATTTATTATTGTCACTATTCTGAGGAAAATCCAAACTTTTCACTTATAACAAAAGATGTGAGTTTGCACTTTGATATCACCTTCCACCTATAGAGTTCAAAGCCTCACAGAACTATTAATTAAGGGCTCTTTTACACAGGGTCATTTCAAAAGATTAATGAGAATTTACCAGAGGCTTGAATTTGAAGTAGATTAGTTAAACCACATTAAACCTCTGTACGGATACTGCCATCCAGAATTAGAGTGGCCTTAATATGGCTTAAATTTTCTTCCAAAGTGAATTCATTTAAGGCCACTTTAGTTCTGGATGGCAGTGTCTATAGTGGGGTTTAGCGTGGTTTAACTAATCCACTTTAATGAAATTTACTAACCATGTACATTTTAGACACAAGAAAAAAAACCCACCAAAAAACACAAACTTTTCCTGAGTCTCTTCAAATAGGTAACCCTAAGATTCAAAGCCTCCTGCCTCCTCCCAAAAAAAAAAAAATCACATGGGCTATTATACCCAATTCACAAGCAGCAAGCTGAGGTATAAAAGTAGAAAATGGCTTGACCAGTAGCACATTGTGACAGAGCCAGGATCAAACAATCAGGATTCAAGCCTCAGCAATTTATTCTAATCATGCACCTGAAAGCTTGCCAAACTTCTCTCCCAATTAGTCCAACAAAAGATACATAGTTAGTTGGTCTAACAAGAGATTTCACACATGCACAAAGCCCATCTCACCTCTCCTGCACCATTCTAGTGAGCCATAGGTCATTATAGGATTGGTGTCATATTCTCTCTTGAAGCAGACTCTAGTTATAAAACTGTAACAGGGGACTGTTACTGGCCCCTGTTCAAGGGTAGAAAAGCAGCAGAGGGACCCTCATCTACAGCAGTATCATTTCACCATGACGGCAGCTGATGATATCAAACACTAACGGGGATTCTGGTAGACCAAAAGTCTGCTGCGGGAGCCATCGCTGTTTGGTCCTTGTCCTGGAAGAATCTGCTGAAAAGACAACTGCCAGTGGGTGCTGAGGCCCCCAGAGAGGGGACACAGGAGCAGCTGGAGCAAGCTGTGCTGATTCCACGTGGAGCTGTGGAGACCTGGAGCTGACAGGGGGAGTGCAAGCAGTGTGAGGAGAGCCAGCGCATACCCCAACAAGTGGATTGCCATGGTGAGTCTGCTGGGGAACAGTGAACTCGGGAAGGAAGCATGGGGAAGAAAGGTAATTACACCTAACAAGAAGTTTGCATGAGAAATGATTATATGAGTAAAGACTGCTAAGAGTAGTGCCCAAAAAGGGGAGACTGTACAGGGATGCTTGGGAAACAAGCATAAGAAGGTGGAGGGAGAAAGACCGCCACTGAGAGGAAGCACTAAGTAGGGAAATCAACCCACTGAGGAAAATAAGCTGAGCGACAGCCCCTACAACTGAAGAGGAAAACCACATGGTTAACTGGACATGGGTACAGACAGGATATAAGGGGTAGCGGAGCCCTGTGGCAGAGACTGGACCAGCCATCTGCCACCACAATGGTTGCTGTCAACCCTTTTCTATACTTTTTTTCTCCTATCCAGGTGTGACAGGTGAGTGGAGGAGACCGCAATTAGAGAGGTAAGTGCCGAGAAGACACTCGCTAGCACATACTAAAAGCAAGAATAAGATGTAGTAAAGAAAAATGAAGATTTTCCCATCCTTCTCTTCTTTTCTTACTTCACCTGCAGTCTCCAGTCTTTCAGGAGTATCTGACACATTCAGGAAAGAATGTGAGCTATGCTATAAGTTTGTGGATGTTCAGATGAAAAAAAAAAGATATACAAAGAAGATACACACATGCATCACACTTTCACCCCATTGACTAGATCAGATCCAGCTTTCATGACTTTCAGACTGCAAAATGCAAGTTTTCATTAAGTTGTAACCATTCAGCTGTGAACTAGAATAGTCGCATCTGAGGCTGAAGCAACTTAGAGATATCAATTTCCTCTATTCATATAATAGATTAATTCTGAAACCTAGTGGATGACATATTAAGTTATATTTTGAGAGATACAGCTGAGCAAGTGAACAAAACTTATCAAGCAATGCCACTGTAGTAACGTGGAACACAGTTCTTCATTGTGTACGTTCTCAAGATAGAAGAGCCTTAGCCATAAAAGGACTCAAATAGCTACAGTCCTAGAGGAGACAAAAAATTACAAAAAAGCAAAGAAAGCAATAGATCATACTGGTGAGCAGGAAAGACAAGGGCATTTTTGGTCATTTTTGTCAGCATCAAACAAGGGCAATTTAAGAAAATAATGCAATTTTGTAGGTGTTTACAGGGAGCTCTTCCCAAATGCTAAGGGCAGCATTGAAAAAAAAAATCCAGAGTAAAATTGTCACACAAACAAGTGGGAAAAGGATGGCATTTCAATACTGAAAGGTGATTCATAGATGTTAGGGGCTGGAAGGGACCTTAAAAGATCATTGGGTCCAACCCCCCTGCACTTGGGCAGGAAAGACTGCTGGGGTCATCTGACCCCAGCAAAGTGGGTGTCAAGATCTTTTTTGAAGATCACCAGGGTGGGTGACTGTACCACCTCTGGGGGGGGAGTCTGTTCCAGACCCTTGGCATTCAACTTGTAAAGAAGTTTTTCCTCATGCCCTCATTCCTAAAGCTATCTTCAATTAGTCTGGGCCCATTGTTTCTTGTCTTCCCCTGGGGGGGCCTTGGTGGACAGATTCTCCCCCAGGCCCTGATGTATGCCTCTAATATACTTATAGGCGCCACCAAGTCCCCTCTGGGTCTTCTCTTCTCCAGGCTGAACAGTCCCAAGTCTTTTAGCCTCTCCTTGTGTGACCTGTTCTCCAGACATCTAATTATGCCCTCCTTTGGACTCTCTCAAGCTTCTCCACATCCTTGCTAAAGTGTGGTGCCCAGAACTGGACACAGAACTCCAGTTGCGGTCTCACCATGGCCGAGTAGAGTGAGAGGCAACTTAGTCTTGCTCGAGATGCATCAGTAGATGCATGCTAGTGTTTGATTCACTCTGCCAGCTACAGCATCGCAGTGGGCAATAGGCCCAAGGTTCCTGAAGCTGCCACTGGAAGAGCAGCCCTGGGAGCAGTGTGAGACTGCTCGGGCCCATCATGGTGCATGCAGCCTAGGCTTTGGGAGCCGCAAGTCAGCCTGCAACCCCAGCAGGCTACACAGTGTGTGGGGCAGCGCATGGGGCAGAGGCCTTGGGGCTGCAGTGAGGTGGCTCAGGCCCCATCTCTCAGCAAGTGGCCAAGTGCCATGGTACGCAGGGCAGCACCCAGGCCCGAGTCTTGGGAGCCAGGGAGCAGCAGAGGCTGCTTGGGTTAATGACCCAGCGTGAGGACGGATGGACGGAGCCTGAAGGGCCCGGCCTGTGCTAGGAGAGCCCTCAGTCCCAAGCTAGGGCACGGGGAAATAGTAGTGCTGCAGCATAAGGCCCAGCACCCAGAAGCCAGCAGCAGTGGTGCAGCAGCTGAAAGGAGCTGAGCCCTCAGTGCTCAGAGCGGGGTACAGGGTGGGGAGAAACCCAGCGGCGCGGGAGAGGCACGGAGAGGCGCTCCAGCAGAGGAGACCCCATGGAGCTGCACCCTAAGCACCGCCACCTGAGGAAGCGTGAGTCATTTGGCCCTTGGGTCCCAAAGGGGAAAGACATTTGGGGCGGGCAAACCCAGAGAAGGGGCTGGGTGAGCAGCCCCCTGCCTAGTTAAGGCCCTAAGGGGAGGGGCCCCTGGTGCTTCCTGTACACCCCACCAGGGATCCCATTGGAAGGAGGACTATTTCTTGCCATGGGTCAAGGACTATATTAAGGAATAGATGATATTAAGATTGTTCATGTTTGCGCCTTATATCTTGTAACTGAAATGTTGTATTGTGATGGGTAAATAGTGTTATTTAGGGTTTGACCTTGGTTATTAGTTAGTGTTCATTGTGCAAATATATGTATATGATATTTAGTTTTATGTTTATGTATATTATAACTTAATAAATTGTATATAGTTAAGAACATTGGGCTTTGGCTAACTCTATAGAGGAAAGAGGGTTCTGCTTGAAATTCTGGCATCCCTCTCACAGCACCCCCTCCTGCCTACCCATCCCATTCAATTGAGAATAGGGCACACCCTTGGGTGTACCCAGGTTACACATGCTTTTAGTATATTTACTTTACAGCTCAATTTAAGACCAAAAAAAAGTGAGACAAACCTAGCCCTAAACCGGCCCTTTGCAGTTCCATGGTGACAGAAACAGTTCATTACATACTTTTTAATTTAAAAGATATTACACAAATTAGATATTCTATAGGCTGGAGTGTTCTAGCTGTGATGGTCCAGGAAATGCAAGAACCAAGAGTTTTGCTTTGTTTTGTTTTTAAATCAAACCAATTGTATAGTTGGAAGAATTGTTAGACAAGCTTTTGGGCACCAAGAGCCCTTCCGTCAGGTCATTTCTTGGTTCCCAAAAGCTTGTCTAGCCATGGGCAACCGGTACCTCCTGAGTTGGGGGGCACTGGATGCTGGGGGGCAAATCAGCAACTGGAGGGGGGTTCCCCCGCGGCTGATCATGCCAATTGGGGTGGTCCCCCTACGGCTGGTCACGTGCTCTGATCCAGAAGCAGTGTTTCCTCTAAGCTGGCTCTAAGAGGGAACACTGCCCAGAAGGGCCAGTGGCATGCCCAGAAGGACCAGTGACATGCCCAGAAGGACCAATGACATGCCCAGAAGGGCCAGGGATGAACCCAGAAGGGCCAGCAGCACTTCTCCTGGCTCCCCCACTCCCTGGCCCTTGCTTTCAGGGGAGGCACCAGCGCTCCCGCCTGCCCCTGCCCCGCCCGCTGCCTAAGCGGGGAATGCTGCTGTAAGGGGGTTCACCAGTGCTCTCAGGGGGTGCACGTGCACTCCCTATGCATCACCACTGTATCTAGCAATTCCCCCAACTATACAGTTGGTCCAATAAAAATAGTATTAATCACCAAAAACTCTTGCATACTACAGCAGGGAAATTCTAGGTTTTTGGGGGTGGGGAGGAGGGAGGAGAACCTAGTTTTCAGCTGCAAGAATTTTGGCCTTGGACAAACTCTTTCACAAAAGGAGGAGAAAAGAACTTGGCTGTTAATTTTTGCTCCAAATGCTCACTACATTACAGTCTAATTCTAGGTTTGGAAAGCAACTCCTACATTCCAAAACATCCCTAAGTACATCAATGTGTCCTTAAACAATGAATTAGCCTAGTTTTATTTTTGACTTTCTGTCAAAGTATTATGTTTTCAGCTAATTGTAGTTACTATTTTTATATTCTGTTTTCCCTAAACAGACTCTAGAAATAGATCTATGGTAATACAATACCCTGGTAATTTTACTGTTAGATAGAACATTTTTTTAAAACCCATATAAACATATTATGTAAAAAGCCCTGCAATCCAAAAGCAAAATGTACTGTACATACTACTTTTTGTCTCTGTATCAAGAAACTCTGGATACACAGTCTAAAAGGACTACTAATGGATTGGCAGAGATAAGAGAAGGAAACAAAAACTGCAGAGCAAAAACAGATTAATAATTTTCTACAGCTGGCTTCACTGAATCGTCTAAGAGCAGTACCTCCAGTAGGGAATAAGATTAATTAATAATACCCATTTTCTCAATAGAACTTTCTTATCTTATTGTCATTAGTGTTCAGGGCACAAAATATTTACAAGAAATGAATTATCTTTTATGTGTCCAGAGGAAATTAAGGCTGCCTATACATGAGCAACAAGGCTACTTTGACACACCGTAATTACAGTGTGTCAGGGTAGGCTTGATTAATCAAGTCTACTGGAGTGTGATAATTACCATGCTCCAGCAGACTCCAGCATCTCATGTATCAGCGTCCCTGCTCTTAAAAATGGCAGTGGAAGCACTTTAACTAAAGCTAGTCAGACAAGTTTTAGTTAAAGTGAGCCTGCCACCATTTTTAAGTGTGGGGACACTGATACAAAAGATACTCTGGGCACTTTAATTAGTGCAGCTCTCGGAGTCACTCTAAAGCATCCCCCCCGCAAACGTGCACACACACAAATACCCTAAGAGGTAACAAGAATTTCAATACTGCTAGCCTGGTATAATCCTCTAGCCAACATATTCTTCAGCTTAATGACTGAAGAAAAAATGTTACACAGCAAGTTTCTCCCCTACCTCCCCTCTCACCTGTTGATCCATTAATTTGTCAAGTCAATCCAAATGAAAACATCTCACCTACGATCTGGTGGATGCTTTGACAAACCAAAAGAAGAGCTAAAAGTGTCCTGTGACTTAATGCTTCCAGAAAATCTCTGGCAACTTCTAAGTCATAAATGAAAGCTCAGGCCTCTCTGAGCAAGTCAGTCTCTAAGGGTGCCTGTACGTGAGCACAGAGGCTGTTCAGACGCACTGTAATTACAGTGCATTGGAGCAGGCTCAATTAACTCAAGTCTGCTGGAGCATGGTAATTACTGTGCTCCAGCAGACTCCTGCATCTTGTTTATCAGTGTCCCTGCACTTCAAAATGGCAGCGGGAGCACTTTAACTAAAGCTTGTCAAACAAGGTTTAGTTCAAGCACCCCTGCCACCATTTTGAAGCACGGGGACACTGACGCATAAGATGCTCAGCGCTTTAATTAGAATGGGTCTCCCTGTCTTCTGCAATAAACCAGTCATTTCACATTTACAAAAATGTACAAAATTAAAAAATAAGATGTTTCATGTAATAAAATTGCAATTTTTCAACTTTGCCTCCTTTCACCCTAATCTGTGAGGCTGATTTTCTCATTTTTGTTAAAACTACAAGTGATCCCAACAGTCTAGTTCCTCCCTGTACACAAATGTGTACGAGAAACCCCTGACAATACAGGAGAATGCCTTCAATACTGGACTATTCTAGGGGAGTGGTGCTCAATTTACAGCCTGCAGGACAGATCTGTCCCTCAGCATGACTGGATCCAGCTGGCAGCATGGGAAGCATCAGCAGCATGCAGCTTTGCCTGGCACATCCCCTTCCATGCTCTGTACCATGCTGCTGATCCCCCTGCAGTCCACCCTTTTACCTATGGTAAGTGCTCTTTACCAGAGGTGATCTCCTCCCTCTGACACTGGCAGCCACCTCCCTCCCCTACATCAGACAAGTAGTGGCCCACAATGCAGCTGGGTAGCAAGCACCCAGCCCTCCAGCCGAAAGTTTAGTATCACTGTTCCAAACTAAATATCATTATTTAGATTTAATTATTTAGATTTAAATCCTGCACTCTCAACATCACCAGCAGCAAGATGAAGGTTAAAACATTCAAGCAGTTGGAGTTGGAGTACTGTGTCCAGTTTTGGGCACTGTACTTCAAGAAGGATGTTGATAGACTCAAGAGGGTCCAGAGGAGGGCCACTCGTATGGTTCAAGGCTTACAGGACAAGCCCTATGAGGAGAGACTGAGGGACCTGGATCTCTTCAGCCTCTGCAAGAGAAGGCTGGCAGTAGAAGGGACTAGACAAGAGACTCTCATATCCTTTGACAGGCCTGTATCCACTGAAATACTCAATAAAATGGCTGGACTGTTGTTGTAGCCATGCTGGTCCACAAAGAGAAAAATGGTATAATAAAATATTTCACCAAAAAGCCATCACCTCAGAACCCTTACTTCTTAGGCGTTGGTAAGAAAGACATGCAACCACTTATTTTATGACTATATTCTCTCCCCCCTCCCCCCCCAGCTGAAGCAATTTGGCAATTTTGGATTAAATTCACTCTACACCCCGCTTCCCCCCCCCAAAAAATCTCCATCTGTATTGTTCACTTTCATTTCCTTGGCACAAGATGCACTCCTAAAACAGGGATATCATTTTCCATTATAGAGAAGACTCAAAGAGCTTGTTAAAGAATATTTATTTCCCACATTCTTCAAGACCAACCGAAAGAGATAGCTCCTAAGGGTGGGCAGAGGAAATGGAGTGCCAAGTATACTAACAGCAAGTTCCTCATTGGCAGGGAAATTGAGGTAATGCTTTATATTGTGGAAACAATCTCAACAGAAATTTCAAATAAAGATAAATGCCTAAAGAAATCTAGGGGCTTATCCAAACTTAGCTAGGACATTTGGAACCTGTTAAATTAATAGAAATCAGGTGGTAATCTCAATTAATTATTTTCTTCATGACATTTCCAGTTCTCCTTCTAGTAGGGCAAACGTTGTCAGCAATTTCTCTTACAGCATTTCAGCATTTCTGCTTCCAAATCCAGCTGAATTATGTAAAATGGGGAGGAAATAGTTATCTAAGTAAGTAATTTGACAACTGGAAGCCAGCTGAGTTTGGGACTGATTACAAACAGGTAGTATGGGTTTTCCTGTGAAATTTCCTGTTCTCATGAAGTTTAAAAACCAACTTTGTTAACTCAAAGGTTTGAATGCTTATAGTTTCAAAAAAATCTCCAGGATGATGCCTGAGCAAATATTTTAACTGCTTGTTACTTAGCCAAGTTGAACCTTTTGCAATTCCCTCTTCATTCTTAAACCTTTGTCTGTATTGGGATTAGGCACAGATCAGCATAAAAAATTTCTACCAGTATATTGGTAAAGATTCCTGATTGCAGTATTTGAATTTATTCCAGCAATTAAGCCTATTCCAGAAACTATTTGTGTAACTTATGAAAAAACTTGTCTATTGACTATGTATTTGAAACTCACAGCATAGTAGGACAGTCCAAAAGGATAATGCAACATTAATACATGGATTAGTGCCATATTACAAATAATCCTGACATTTAGCTCTGTACATCACATTGTTATACTAATCTATTTTTAAGTGAATTTTATTCAGGGTAACTTTGTTGTGGTGTTTAAACACATTTACATTTTTTTATTGTTGAATATTGCATCTTACTACAATAAAAAACATAAATGTGTTTAAGATGGGGGTTGTCAACTGGGGGTACGCATACCCCTGGGGGTACTTGGACCAGTCCTAAGGGGTACGCACGGGCAGGTGGGGATAGAGCGTTGCCACCTCCCAGGAGCAGGGCCAGGGCAGATAAGCTCACACACTGCCACACCCCAGCCCGGTGAGCTTCCCCGCCCCACTCCTCCTCCTGCGAGGTGGTAGCACTCTGTCCCCACCTGCCAGCATGCCGTCCCCACCTTCCCACTCAGCATCTGGCCATGCACCACCCCCCTCCCCTCCCACTTCAGTGGAGGTGTCTACATGAGACATTTACTGTGGACTTGACTAATTAGCTCTGTGGTAAACATCTTGGCATCTACACATGCGCCCCTATTAGGCCAGAGTAAACTAAATAACTCCGCAGCAGGATAGTATTTGTAAATACAAGTACTATCCTGCTGCGGAGTGGGTTTGTTGGGGTTTTTTGGTTGGTTTTTTTCTTTTTGTTTTTTCCTTACAGCAGCACATGTGTAGACACAGCCTCTGCTGGCTAGCCCTGCACTGGAGCACCTTTGTGCCCCAGCCAACCCCTCCACAGCACCTTAATCCAGGGCTGGCAGGCTGACCTCTGGGGCCCCCTCTCAGCCAAGGCTGCTCTGACACACTGTGCTGTGGTCTATGGCACATGTTCAAATGGCACACCCAGGAACAATAAAGCTACCCCATCCGGGGTAGCTTGCCATGTGCCAGAGCTCATAGAGCACAAGCATTCCCAGGAGACAACTAGCAGCAGCACAAGGTGCGCCACCTCTAGTTGTTCTCAGGGAGCCAAACATCCACACACATCTGATGTGGCCATTATGAAGGATCCATACCAATCAAGCAATACCTAGCTTCCAAATCCTTTATAAAGCTTCAGATTGACAGGGCAGTGCATGTTGTGGATCCCTTGGTTCTAAAATCCCAAGGGAATGGGTATGTTTTCTTTTGCTGGTTAGGCCAGAAATACCACTGTTTGCAATGCCACAGTAGAAATCAGGAAATACAAATTAGGAAAGAGCTTTGCCTGAAAGAGGAATGAGGAATTTAAGTTTTCAAACATTAAAGTGGGGCTCAGTTCAAATTCTGGAATGAAAGTTTTCAATCAGCTTATATTTTATGTACCTCAGTTATCACATACTTTGTCATGGGGTTAGGTTCCCAGAAGAACGGTTATACTTTTAGTGGCATGAGTTACATTCCTGGCCCATGATCTTTTCTAGTTTATCAGTGCAGGTTCCATCATAATACAGACCCATATGAAAACATTACAAGGACATTTAATTCCTTCAGCACAACACTTCTTTTGCACAATTCAACTGAGTCCAATTTAAACTATGACCACAATACCTAACAAAGGCAACTACTATTTCACATAATGGCAAAAGCTTCTTCATAAATATTCCTAAATTACCCTTTAGCACAAAACTTTTTTTAATAATACAAATTATTTCCTTAAAATTTGGTTTGAAATGGCTAATATTTTTTAATTTTGAACTAAATACACCTCTCCTGTCTAGATTTTAATTTTGAACTAAATACACCTCTCCTGTGCCTTCAGAATTTTCTTCGTGCATTAATTACTAGTTAGTAGAGTCCTAACCATAAGCTAAATGTTTACTTTTTTGAAGGTACATGTTGTAGAATTTCTCATTATTACAGTACTAACCTTGCTGTTTTGAAAATGAAGACAAAGAATTATCAGGCTTCAGGACAGGGGCGAAGAAAAAGCACCAGCAGTCACCAAGCTCACAATTAAAAAAAAAAAGCCACTAGCTTGGCAAAAAAAACAATTTCTTACAGCTATTATTTCCACAATACATATTTAAGATTTGTAATGCCTTTACAAAAACATAGGAACAATGACATTTTAACTGCAAGAGTCACAGTACCTATAGATTCAAAGCTGACAATAGCTCATTAAAGAAACATTAGCGCAAGTACTACTAACCTCTGCAACAAAACAGATCCTGATTCCTAAAGCTGGGCTGAGGGATTGATTTCCATACTTAAAAAGACACAGGTGTGTAGAAAGAAAGTTCTGGCATTTGTGTAGCTGTGTAAAGATATAGGCTACATTTAAACTGAAAGAATACATTACAATGCATTTCCCCATTTCTGAATGTTCACAGTTACAAATCCCAATAACATATAACAGAAGTAAAGGTTGTATAAGAACATGGCTATAACAGAACACAACAGATTCTTAACTCCCAAAAAGCAAAGCTTGAGCATAAAGTGAGAAATGGTCACTCAAACCACCAAGCTGAGTGCAAACCACATAAAAAGACAGCTATTTCAACTTGGCCAAGAATTAATTTATTTTGCAGCTACACACATGGGCAGTGCAGACAGAAGTTACAGAAGACGCTCTGTTTTAAAATGTCTTCAATTCATCCCTCATGCAATGAGGGTTCAGATGTTCACCCAACTGGCCATTTTTTAAGCTGTCTGAAGCCACACACTTGTGTTTTGTCATGCTTATAGACTGCTTTCTGTGGCCAGATTGGGCAAAAATTGTCACTTCTGTCTGTGCCCTGCAGTTGCAACTGTTCCCACTAATAGTAAGGCTGGGTTCAGCCTAATGTCATTCAGGAGACCTTCTTTAGTGGGCCTGTGAAATTAAGGCTGCTGTGTAATGATTTCACTACTAGAGCCTCATGACAAGGGCATTC
>NW_005841924.1:1546474-1553641 GCF_000455745.1 Alligator sinensis
GGAGGTTTGTTTGAAACTATAAACTATCGGGACTACCTTTTGCACCTCCGTTTGGTAGGTTCTGGGCTAAGTAGAAAAGTATGCTACACAACCCCTTCCACAACTTCTCTGAGCAAGGTTTAAAATGAAGCAATAAGAACCAATGTAAGAGCCATTTATCAGTCAGATAAAGATCAACTAGAGTAGTTAAGGGCCTAAGACGAAGTTGATGGTGCAGTTTGTCCTTATCTGACTTTTAAAGGATTGCTATGGAGGCCTTTATGGCTATTATAAAACTGAATTTTTAAGAAGTTTGGAGTGGTTTTTTTTCAGATCTAAGAAGTTCGGCTGCTGTTTTTTAACTCCTGAGTTCTGCTTTTTTTTTCAAACTTAGGAAAAGATGAAACTATTGATTGTCCAAAAGAAGTTGCTAGGAGCCATTTAGCAATATCATTGCTGCCAATTTTTGGAGACCAGCCCTATAGAAAAAAAAGTGATCTGAGGGTAAAGTGAGTCCAAGCTGTAAAATTTGCACCAAACCGAGACCTAAACTTTCCAAAAGGTAGAATAGTTTAGATCTGAGTTTTGGATAGTAACATATCATTGTCTCTGTTAGTATTAAAATTAGCATTTTTCCCTCTGGAAAATGTTGGCTTTTTAACAAGAAGAAAAGTTGAAAATATCACTGAGAACTAAACATTACTATTCAGGGATGCTGCCATGGTGCCACAGGGAAGCAACAGTTCAGGTGCTGAGAAACATCCAAAACGTTGAAAAAAAAAATTAAAGTTCTTGAACCATGAACTATGGCTACCCTACATAAGCCTAGGAAACAGCCAAAATGATCTACAACTCTTGACAGAAAAGTACTCTGATACAAAGCTACATTGGGTTGGAAGGGACAGGGGCCAGGCCATAATTACCCCACTGCTATTATCTGTAGATGCTGCAGTTCGAGGATCCAAACTTCAAATCCTGCAGTAATCTCTGGCACATTCCTGAGATCATATTACTCGGTGGCACAATGTATTGCTATGCACGCATTCAGCAAAACAGTATTTCCCATTGACTTCCTACTCACAATCTGCACTCTACAGCAGTAGTTCCCAACCTTTTTTATATGTGGACCAGCGCGGGAGTGGGACAGGGGCTGCCCCACCACCCAGCTTTAACCCTGCATGTGACTGCTGGTGGCGGAAGCCGCTTGCCTGGGCAGACAGACAGGGCCCAAGCAGGGGCTTGTGCCATGGACTGGCAGCCAACAGAGTTCGCAGCCCAGTGCCAGGCCATGGCCTGATGGTTGGGAACCTCTGCTCTACAATAGTCAGCTTCCAAAAGGCTTCCAAAATACTACTCTTTTCTCTACTGTGATAAGCAGGGATCCTGGATTTCTCTGATTAAAAAAAAATAAAAATCACAAATTCTCTGATAAAACCCCCCAAATCTGTGATTAAAATGAAACACCGCAATATATATACATACATACATACATGTAAACACACGCACATACACACACACACATATCAATTGATACAATGTTTTATTGCTATGTAACAGACTACCAATGTGGGCTCACCAGATTGGCTTGAGATACCCTGGGCTAGAAACAGCGCCGGTGAACTCTGAGCGACCCCAAGGGTGGAGCTGGGGAGCCCTGCCCTGTGGAAAAGGAGAAGCCAATCGAAAGAAGGGGTTTTCAATCCCCTCATTCACATGGAAGGGGGATGGCCACCCTGAGCCCTGGTTGGCTGGTTTGCAAGCCAGGGAGGGACTGCCGGAGGGGATAAAAGCAGCAGCCGAAGTGGCGTGGGGGCTGCTGACAGTGACTCCGGGGAATGATGCAGGAGGCCTAAGAAGAGCTGGGGTGAGCTGAGGCAGCAGAGAGACCCCTCTGAAGAGCCTCAAAGTCTTTGGGAGAAGAAGGCAGCGACAGTCGGACGTGTCTCCAGCCCTGCAGCAGAGAGGGAGCAGCGGCCAGGGCTTGGGGCAGAGAGCTGGTGCCCCAAGGCCCCATTGCAGTGTGCTGGATGTGTCGGGCGCCCCAGAGGCTAGGGGTGGCAGTCGGCCCCCCACTCCACTGCAGAGAAGAAGCAGCGGCCAGGAGCACAGGCAGCATCCTTATCTGAAGCAGGGAGCTGGGCCAGTGAGTTGAGGAAACCCCTTACCTTCCCTGGGGAAGCAGGACACCAGCAGGCAAGGCACTGGGATCCTGAGGAGCAGCAGAGCACCAGGATGAGGGTCCCCAGGAGCTGAGGGTGCAGGTTGGCGCTCTGAGTGGGATTGACAAACTGTGAGGCGTGTGGGACTAGTCATCTGGAGCAGAGATTTAGAGCAATGACCCCCTGGGATCTGCCTGTGCTGCTGACCCTCGAGGGTGCAGGTTGGCGCTCTGAGTGGGATTGACAAACTGTGAGGCGTGTGGGACTAGTCATCTGGAGCAGAGATTTAGAGCAATGACCCCCTGGGATCTGCCTGTGCTGCTGACCCTCTGCCACTGACTGCCCCAGAGGGGACTCAGTCTTGTCCCTTATTCTGCAGCTGATTGTCATTGGATGGAGTCCCTGAGCTTTGTTCTTGGGTCATGCCGATTGCTGCAGGACCCTACTTTGTTGCTTGCCTTTTTGGTTGCTACAGAGGGTCACCCTTCAGCCTCTTTGGGGGGTTGGGGTTTGATACAATTTGATTGCTGCAGACCAGAAGAGCTTAACCTGTTGCAGTCTGCCGCTTATTAGGAAGCCTGTTGGAGCTGCAGGGAGTGAACACCTTGCTTCCTGGTAGTAGCATCTCAGCAGCGGTTGAAAGCTGCCAGTTACCCTACCTGTGGTTCTTGAATCAAGGGTTGACTAATGCATTCTGGTTTGTTTTGTGATTCTGGCTATGCCATTTAAGTTCACTTGTAAATAACCTTTCCTGTTATTCCTGTTTTGTAAATAAAGTGTAAATAGTTAAATCATTTAAGTGTTAGACCTTCTTGGGACCACAGGCTGCTCTGTGGGGAGCAGAGGCTGGCTGGAAAGTAAATTGGTGCTGGCCGGAAGCCCTGTCCTACTCTCACCACACCATCCCTGATATTGGGCAGAGGTGGCAACTATTGGGCTGCCACCTGGGTTACAGATATTTACAATTTTAAAGCAATTTGAAAGCCTACCAGTGCCTCAATCTCTATAATAAAATAAATTCTAAAAACCTATAAATTTTGGTATCTGCTCTTAGGTTTTATATCATGAAAGATTAGCTCACAGAATGCAAATCCAGGCTCCTCACTTCCAAGCCACAGCCCCCTGGCCCTGTTGGTGCCCCCCACAGCCTACCAGCCCTGCTGGTGCCACTTGCCTTTCACTCACAACCCCTGCCCCCCCCCCCCCAACCTGCCCAAGGGGACCCCCACCCCCCAGCGTCAGGGACCTGGGTCCACAGCTCCCTTCCTCCTGCAGCAGTGCCCAAGCCCCAACTGCCATCTGTAGGAGGTGGCAGCTGCTGCAGCATAGCGGAGCTGAGCTCCTCCTCCCCTGCAGGTGACACATCCAGAGCAAAGTCCCTGGGGGTGCAGGTGCAGGGTGCCCACTGTAGGCTTGTGAAGCAGGGGGAGTTGGCTCCCTGCTGCTTCACACACTCCCGGGGTGGCAGGGTAGACCCATGCCCCCCAGATCTGTGTACATAGCAGGGAAGGGGGTGGGGGCGGGAGGGCTGCCCACTGTGGGCTTGGGTTCCCTACCCTGCTGCCCTCCCCCAGGTCCTCTGCAGCCCAGCGGTTGGGACCCAGCATGGCAGGGCAGAGCAGGGCTGGGGAAGTGCCTTGCTCTCCAGGCTGCCTGGTAGCCATGTGCATATACATTAGGGCTGTACGAAACACCATCATTTCGTTTCGACGTCCATTTCACCATTTCAGAAGGACAGTGTTTTGTTTTGTTGTTTCATTTAGTTTTGAAGCGTTGTCCGTTTCGTTTTGTTGAAACTGTTTCAATGAGTTTCAACATTTTGCCCAAAGGCTATAATGGGAAATCATGAAAACACCTAAAACTGTTATTTTTTGCCTGATTTGGATGAAAATTGCAGGGATAATAGCCCCTTCTAAGGGCATGAAGTTTCAAGGAGATAGGTGCAGAGGTTTCTGGGAAACTGCACCTCAAAGTGGTCAAACCAAAACTCCTGACACTTGCTGGCAGCAGCAGTCTCGTCTCATCCAGCATGCAGATCTGAGGGCTCACACCCCCGGGAGGAGTCTGGCACAGCCCGGCAGCCATCCCGGGGGTGTGAGTCCCCGGATCTGTACCCCAGATAAGAAGAGGCTGCTGCTGCCGCCACCTGGGACTGGCGCTGGGCACAGCCCGCACCCGGCACCAGAGAAAATTGCTGCTGCCACCTGAGCCTCCTCTCTGGCCCAAATCCGGGGGCTTACAACCCTGGGAGAAGTGTGACACAGGCCAGCAGCAGTCCTGGGGGTGTAAGCCCCCAGATCTGTGCCCCAATGAGAGGAAGCAGCCTGCTTGTCCCACCTGGGACTAGCACCCCCCACCGCTAGCCTCCTTGCTTGGCTACAGCCCTCTGTGCACCCACTGCCCACCTCCAGCCACCCTATGTGGCCCCCACCTGGCCGCAACCCCCTGTGCACTCCCCGCTGCAGCCCCCCCATGCACTCCCCGCCCAGCTGCAGCTCCCCCACATGCCCCCTGCCTGGCTCCAGCCCAACAGCTTACCAGCATCAGCAGCCATGCTCTTGGCCCCCTGCACAGTGAGGGCCAGGGCAGCTCAGCCCCAGCCACCAGGTATCCGCCACAGCATACTACTGCCATGTGCATGAGCCCTGCACACCACTTCTGTGCACACAGGACCTGGGCCAATGTGACCAGCAGTCCTCATGAGCAGTGGGTAGCCCTGGGTGACAGCCTGGAGCTTCCTGAAAGCTGAATGTGGGGGCTGCAGCCAAGCAGGGAGCGCACCGGGGGGGCAGGCAGGGGGAGAGCTGTAGCTGAGCAGGGAGGTGAGCGGGGGTGCTGGTCCCAGGTGGGACAAACAGGCTGAGATTCCTCTCACCAGGGTGTAGATCTGGGGGCTCGCACCCCGGGAGGGCTGCCAGGCTTTGCTGGACTCCTCCCAGGGGACCAAGCCCCTGGATCTGTGCCAAATGAGAGGAGGATCAGGCTGCTGCTGGAGAAGATTGCTGCTGCTGCTGTCAGTCCCAGGCAGCAGCAGCATCCTCCGGTCATCCAGTGTGCAGATCCGGGGGCACGCACACCTGGGAAGAATCCAGCACAGCCCCACAGCTCTCCTGGGGGTGCGAGCCCCAGTTATCCATGCCAGATGACAGGAGGCTGCTCCCAGCAGGGGGCCACTTTGCATCCCTGGCAGGTGCCAGGAGTTGAACAAGCTAGAGAGCTGGCCTGAAGTCCCCTGTGCTGGCAAAGTTGCCAGTTGCCAAAGTTGAGAGTCACCAGAGCGGAAGGAACACTTGAATGGAGGTCCTGTAGTCTCTTGCTACCGCATGAATCATGGTACTGGGAACTGTGCCTTTAAAAGCTAAGCCTCTCAGACAAAAAATGTATGTGTAGGACACTGTGAAAACACTTGTTGCATATAGCCATTTCGAATCAAACACAGAATAAAGGAGGCCTCATTCAGAATTGGAAAGGGGTAAGGTCCTAGAGTGGTTTCCAGACAAGATAGTAAAAAAATCAAGAAACCTGCATTTCTGCAGGGTGGAACTTGAGTTTACAGATGGGACAGCATGATAAATAAAGGAGTAGCAATCAAGGCATGTGACATGTAGCTTTGTGTGTTTGGTATTCCCATGAGGGGTTTAAAAAAGGAACTTGACCCTGGGAAGGTTGCCTGCACACAGGAAGTATTTGGTAATCCCTCACCTAAGAGCTTTGCTGGTTACTTGGTATGGGAGGAAGATTTGTTTTCATCCTTGAATGCAAAATTTGGCTTAAGGATTGAGTAGTACTGGCTGCAGCTAGAATGGAGAGATCAGGCTGGGTGCAGGGGTATGGGGCCAGGCACTGATACTCCTAAGAAACTTCTCAAGTGTCTGGCTGGATTATCTCATGCATGCTGGACTGATGTTCCCCCAGGTCAGACTGAATAGGACCATTTGGGGATCATTTTTTGTTTCGTCTTCATCCGTAGTTCTGGGAACAGTTCATGCTTTGGATCAGATAACCGACTCCATGTTGGTAATGCCCTTGTCTTTTCTGCTTGCTCCTGGTGCATCTTGTTGGTTTTTTATTGGAGGTTTTGTGGCTGTGGTGTGTTCCTATGGAAGCTTTTAGGCACAGGATCACCTGTGAACAGAGGGAAACCTGAATGCCTGGACTAAATGGCCAGGAAGTTCCTACCAGTCCTATGACTGAGACACCTTCAGCACTAAGGAATTACTAAATACCACATGGAAGAGGGGAACAATGAAAGCCCCAAAACGTCAAACTACCGGGTTTACCTTCCCTTGACAGCAGTACTGATGACATTGCAGAGAGCCTGGCTGATGCAAGCAACAATACAGGGTACATCAAATACTAACTGAACATTGTAAGTAAATGCAGCAATTAGGTTGTCTATAATGACTGTATTTTCTTGAATATAAAACAAGGCTTTTCTCCCAATCAACAGGGAAGGAAAATGCAGGTCATCTTACATTCATATAGAAGGAAGTCTCATTAAATACATTGCACATCTCTGAACCACTGCTAAAAGAAGCATATAATAAAATATATGAAAAACCAATGATAAAGTTGATTAAATACTACCAGTGCTGAGCTTGACTACAAAAGACAACCTATAAAGAGCCACATTTTTTTTTAGAAACTTTTTGTGTTCCAGGTCAAATTAGTCAAATCAGTTCTGAATCCTCTCTATTGAGCGACACTCAATCATTCAAACACCATACATGACACTGCTACAGGCAAGTATTCTCCCCCGCAGAAGGGCTGTGCGAAGCTTCAGGTGGCGATTCAATTTGGAGGAGATTGAGCCCGATTCATGTGGCCAAATCTCCAAATCCAAATCGAATCAGGGAACCAATTAAAAGGTCCAAATTGATTCGAAGCTCTTTGAATCTTCAAAAAAGATTTGGAGAGCTTCGATGATTCGGACAGTCCCTGGTGGCTGCAGCATGGAGCTGCAGTCGGACTCAGAGCTGGTAAGTAGGGGGCAAGGGAGTGGGGGGGCCAGAGGAGAGGGGGGGGAACC
>NW_005841924.1:1553749-1557761 GCF_000455745.1 Alligator sinensis
GCCCTCCACGAACCCCCTTGACCCCCCACTCCTGCTCCCCCAGCCCCCCACCATGGGTACTCCACCTGCCAGGGCTCTGGGCCTTTAAGAAAAAAGAAAAGCCAAGAAAAGCCACTGGACTCATGGCTCCTAGTGCAGCCTCAGTGCAGGAGCAGTGAGTCCTGGGGTTTCTTCAGGTTTTTTTTTTCCTTAAAGGGCCAGAGCTGGCTCATGCGGGACACCCATGATGGAGCTGAGGGCTCGGGGGCTCATACAGAGCTCCCCACACAGCGTGGGGCAGTGGGGGGGCAGGGGGGAGTGCCTCCCACCCGGCAGCACCCACTGAGTCGGGACTTTTTTATTCCAAATGCTGGGAGCTGGGGCAAATGGGGCAGCCATTGCCGCGCTGGGGGGATGGGTCTGGCTGCTTTGCAAATTCAGAGTCTTGGGAGTAGCTGAATCTCCGAATCAGATTTGGCTGAATCAATTTGGGGCAGTGATTTGAATCACTGTCCCCCGAATCATCCTAATCTGAATTCAAAGTGAATGCTAGCTGCTTTGCACAGGCCTACACCCCACACTTTTTAGCCCAGGGCTTCAAATACTCCCAAATCCACTGGCAGACATCTTATGTACAGGCTGGGTTGGGGTACCCCCGAGTCTCACTTGGCCTTAGCCGATGGCCACAGGAGCAAGTTAGGGAGAAGTTCCCCATTTCCATAATGTAGGTGTGTAGCCAAGAACCTCCCACTGGAAACTGGCCAGTGGGAAGCTAATTACAAGACTTGTAGGGCAGCCTGTCCACAATGCACTGGACAGGGGTGCACCCTCTACTACACAATAAGTGTAAATCCATATGAGTCTTCATCTTAGCCTGCAAAAAACCAAGAAGATATGCTGATAGGAACCTACCACAAGAATAGGTTAGCCATAAGAACAGGTTAGTACAGCCCATCTAAATAAGTCATGTGGTAGTGCCCAATCACTGCTAAGAGGGGCTGTACTTTTTTTCAAGTAATTGTGTGCCACTACCTTGCATACATTTTTATTTCTTCTTCGCTCTCACAGCTGAGCTACACCTTTTTCTCCCGTATCCAGTGATTCCTGTTTTTTTCACCAGACTTAATTGGCTGTCAAGCATCACCAAATGGAGCCCCAAACAGTTTACCCTGCTGTCAATCCTGCTGTCAGCCCCTCTCTCAGTTTATCACATATTATTAGTATGGCCCCACCCTCCATGAAGGGAAGCCAGACCAGGTTCCCCAATATCTTATTTGCATATACATTTTTGGAGGATCCCAGGACTTATGACAAGAACACCTGGTTCCAGTCATGAGTGGGGGGCCTAATTAGCACATGGATCCTTTGTAGGAGGTATTTGGAGTACACACATAGAATTGGAAACTAAGATTCTTAGTCCAAAGCTTGACATTCTCAGGCCAAGGGCTGAGATTCTTGTGGGTGTTATTCCTGAAATTGTTGCTATTATGCACAGTCAGCTGGAACCAAGGCAAAAAATAAAAACAGAGCTCTTGAAAGCATCTTGAGCACTCAGTGACTGCTGATCACAATGCTAGGGGCAGTTCCCAGCAGTGAAACAGGAAAGTCATCATCTTTATTTTGAGGTTCTGTAGGCATTGCTGTTGAACCCAGTGCTCAAAAACAACTCAGTCTCACCAGTCAGTGTCAAAGTCATGGCTAAAAGCTGTAAAGGCATTGTACACATAACTGGTTGTTGCAGGCTGAGGGAAGGGAAATATAATAGATTTTTTGCATAACTTCATTAGCTACTGGTCTTAGTCTTTAGCCCCACTTCTCGTACCAGAACTTCTACTAATGTATCTCAAGATGCTTCCTGGATAACTTTCAACATCTCCAGCAGAACATTGACATTCAGTGTAGAGGGTATATTGGTCATTCATCTTAGTCTCCTTTTTTAATACTGTACCACAGAAATTAACAGATTTCACAAGGAATTTATGAAAGCTGAAGAACTTCAACGTTCTTAGAGTCACTGAAACTCAATCCAAATTTTCCAAAAGCCATTACTTTAGGATACCATACTATGAACTCTGAGAAAAATACTTATATTTGATTAGGATGCTATATCTAAATGCAAGGCACCCCATAAAAGGTAATTAGTGCAAGTTCACAGCAACATTGCTATTTTCAGATGCAAGCCCATTGGTTCAGCTAGTGATGCCCAGTTTTTCAGTGCACATATACTCCTTATTGGGAGTGTCAGGCCATATAGCAGTTTGAATTATATTTCTCCTGCTATATCAGTTTGTATTTTTCTAAACTTAATCTTTTTGTATTATTTTTGTGCCAGTGTTTCTAATCTCTTTCTGTCTCTTTGTATTATTTCTCTGTCCTAACTGCAAACTACAGAAGAGTTATTACCGCTGTGAGATACCAGTTGTGTTGTTGTCTCCCTCCACCCCCCCGCCACTCCCCCTCCGGAGTCCATCGTCTGCATTCAGAAGAGGAGGCGCTGAACAAATTTTGGATCCTAAATTAAAACTATGTTCTGTAGGATCCAAGGTGGAGCCAGACAATCTTTATGGCTAAACACTTGGAAATCAAATGTTGGTATGAGTTATGGAATCCTTAATTATTGGAAGCAGGCTCCACTCCTCAGATAACTCAGGGTAGCCATAATCTAATTAAATTCTTTTTTATAGTAACTTAAAATGAGAGAACAGATAAAGGTCATGAAGCTGAAAAGAAAATAGAAGCAGTGGAGGTACATTTTACTTGGTTTTAACCACAGAAAATTGTTTGCACACTTTAGGGACTTGTAAGGTAAATATTTTTATTAAACAGGTTAATACAGTAGAAAATAAAAATCCATTTAACTGTTCTGCCAGTTTTTGAAAGATTTTCCTTTTTCAATAAGACACTTCCAGGGCTTGCAGACCATTATTTTCAGAAATGAGTTTGGAACTAAGGGCCAAATTTATAAAGACAGATGATGCCTGAGGGTGGAGAAAGGTAGCTTTGCCAATCTTCTAAGCACTTTCAAAGCATACAGACACAGGGAGGTTCCTACTGGAATTCACATGACTGCTGCATTGGTGCCTATTTTTCTTGGGGGGGGGGTGGAAAAATCAGTGGAAATTAGGTATTAAGTCTGCTTTTGAAAATTCAACTAGATGTCTGTCCATCTCAGAGTGCCTATATTCCTTTGAAAATCTGAGCAATTAACTGCCCAAATGCGAACTGATACTCAGTGGGTGCATCTACATGATACAATGCACAGTAGATTAATTCTACTGCACATTAGCACATCACAACAAAAGCTGTGCTAATGCTCAATGTGCAATAGAATGAGTCTATTGCACATTAAGTGTCACAAAGAGTGTGCACCAGCACTACTGTGCAGTAGCACCAGTTACTGTGCATTTAGTCAGTGATGGGCAATCACTTGCAAATGAGTAAGATTGTCTTCCAGGGTTCTTAATAGTGAGTCTGCAGGTGGCTCGATAGCCCAATTCTAGATCCACATGTCTTGTCGCAGTGTGGAGGACAAGTGTTTCCAGGAGGGATGGGCACTGTGTTGGATGTTCTGATGTTCTTTTTGCCTGTTCCTCTTTTTGTCTTCTGCCTGTCGATGAGCTGTTTCAAAGTATTGAGGTCCCTCCCAAAGAGCCTTCCTCCATTTTGGTTGATCCTGAGCAAGGGTCTCCCAAGTGTTGATGTTGATGTTACACCTCTTTATGTTTGCCTTCAGGGTGTATTTGAGGTACTTTCTTTGCTCTCTGCTATTTTGCTGACCTTTTAGCTCTGAGAAAAGATTCTCTTTGGAGGGCAGGAGTCAGGCATGCAAACAACATGACCTGTCCAGCGAAGTTGGTTTTGGATGACCATGGCTTCAGTGCCGTTGGAATTTGCTTCGGCCAAGACACTGATGTTTGTGCGTCTATCCTCCCAGCTAAGCCAAAGGATCTCGCAAAGGCACTGTTGGTTCATAGATGTTAGGGTCAGAAGGGACCTCAATAGATCATCGAGTCCGACCCCCTGCATAGGCAGG
>NW_005841924.1:1558034-1559760 GCF_000455745.1 Alligator sinensis
GCGGTACCCAGAATTGCACGCAGTACGCCAACTGAGGTCTGACCAGCGCCCGATAGAGGGGAAGTATCACCTCTTTGGATCTATTCGTCATGCATCTGCTGATGCACGACAAAGTACCATTAGCTTTTCTGATGACTTCATCACACTGATGACTCATGTTCATCTTGGAGTCCACTAGGACTCCAAGATCCCTTTCCGCTTCCGTGCCTCCAAGCAGGTCATTTCCTAGGCAATAGGTATGCTGGACACTTTTCCTCTCTAGGTGCAGCACTTTGCATTTCTCCTTGTTGAATTGCATTCTGTTGTTTTCCGCCCATATGTCCAACCTGTCCAGGTCTGCTTGTAGTAGTTCCCTGCCCTCCGGCATGTCCACTTCTCCCCACAGTTTTGTGTCATCCGCCAACTTGGACAGAGTACACTTCACTCCCTTGTCCAAGTCGCTGATGAAGACACTGAAGAGTATCGGTCCAAGGACCGAGCCCTGCGGGACCCCACTGCCCACACCCTTCCAGGTCGATACCAACCCATCCACTACGACTCTCTGGGTATGACCCTCTAGCCAATTCGCCACCCACCAGACTGTGTAGTCATCCAAGTCACAGCCTCTTAACTTGTTCACCAGTATGGTGTGAGATACCGTATCGAAGGCCTTCCTTCAATCGTTGTACTTTTCCAAGATCAGTACTTCATATTAGAGGTGCTAAACTTAATGCACAGTAACAATGGTGCATTAATGCACATGTAGATGCACCCAGTGAAAACCAGTAGGCTTTAGGAAGCAAAAGGTGAATTATATGCCATATATTGGGTGTCCAAGTGATTTTATTCCACCCTACTCAAGTCCCCAGCAACCAATTAGTGCAAACAGTAGATGGGTCCTCCTCCTCCTCTCTGCTTTGTGTGACTTGTCTTAAGGCTAAGCTGATGGTGTGTAAGTTGACTCAGGTACCTAATACATAGAATAGGTGGCTAAATCACTTTTGAAAATAGGACATACTGCTAGAACCAATAAAGGCAGGGCTTAAATGGAATTTAGGTGCCTAATATCAGAATTGCAATCAAAAGCCTCCTGATCAGCTGCTACCAAACCCTAGCATCACCTATACTCACTAGGCATCTCAGGGTCTGACTACAGAGTTAACTTGCTAGGTGTGGTCAAGACACTTCCCCGGGAAATAGGTGACCCCCAATGTGGGGGCGGGGGAAGGGAGGAGGGGAGATTGATTCAGTCAGTTGCAGGATGGCACTGAAGATCTTGAGAGGGGTGGGGATAATTTATGCCCTCTCTGTAGTGTTTCTTATTATTGGCTAGCTCTTAGGGCCTTGTTACACATTAATTCTGTGTGGTTCCTGGAGCTCTTAACCCCTGGATTGTCTACACATTAACACCTTTAAGTGTCTTAAAGCACTTGTTATGTTGCTCAAAGTTATGCCAATCCAGGGCAGGATTATCTCTGATCCACAAAACACAGCTCCTGTTCCATTATGGCATGACCAGTCCCCACAGATGTGCTACTCAATTTGAAGTCCTCCAGTATCCCAGGATACAGTGTCCCCTTGTCCACCTTCCTGTTCTGTGGGCTGTCACACCCCTGGCTGCTTAGTGGAGTGGCCCAGGAACTGGAGCCTCAACTTCTCTATTTCCTTCAGCACTCCCCTCCCCACACCCAGTCCAGAAAATGCAGCCTGGGCACCTTTCTCCACTAGCACTGAGCTTGTCTGGACA
>NW_005841924.1:1559770-1609499 GCF_000455745.1 Alligator sinensis
TCCTTCTTCCCCCCGCCCCCCTGCCAAGCCCTAGGGAGCAGAGAAGAGCATGGCTGGCCCCAGCAAGCCTCCAGAGCTAGCTGGGCTCTGGCAACCCCTGAGCTCCAGTCCTGTGGCTCCAGCAGCACCCTGCTCAATGCACCTGATCTACACAACACAGAGAGAGCTGGCAGTGGCTGCTGTGGGGTGGGGGGCTGCCTGTTGCCAGGGAAGTCATTGCTGTGGGGCAGAGTGGCTGTGGATAGATCTGGGCTGCAGGTACAGGGCTCTGTTACTGCCTGCATGGATGCAGGAGCTGGTTGGGGGCAGACTCTGCTCTCAGCTGCAGGGTAAAGTCAACTTGGCGGTGGAGGGGGAGTTGGCTGCACCAGCTGCTGCTGCCACCGCAACCCCTGGCTCCAGTTCCAGCCCCAGCCCCGCTTCTGCCATCATCACAGCTAGTTTCCCAGGGCTGCCACCTGGGCTTCCCCCTGCCCCAGAGCCCAGGAATGTCTGTCAACTCATCCTGTGCACCAAGGATGGGTGAAGGGGGCAGGATGGAGGTGAGGCAGGGTAGGAGAAGCAAGGGAGCAGATGAGCCCCCCTCAAGCTAAAGTTGCCCTAGCACTGGGAATAGCTTGAGTGATGTGTGCTGGGAGATGCACCCGGACATGCACGACAGTGAGCCCTGAGCATAAGTAGCAGGAGCCAACCAGGCAGCACTGTACAACCCCCTCCCAAGTCTCTCAACTTCACTCTTGAGAGACCCCACTGCCTCCCCCCCCGCCTGCAGTCTAGAAGGCTGCTGCTGCAGTGGCAGCAGGTGAGGGATGGGCAAAGTATAGAGAAGCATAGGAAAGTAGGACTGGAAGGGACTTTCCTCACCAGGCCTCTAGTAGCAAGTCACAACTGTGCAGTGGGCAACAGTCAGAGAAGGTTTCTAGACTGCTTGGTGCAACTGCTCCAAACTCCAAGCTAACATAAGCCGATCAACAATTGTGCAACTCAAAGTATAATGTGGAATAAGGCCCTAGGAAACTCCATCCTCGGTGCAAGGGTTTTATGGATCCCATTCTACAACACCTAAATCTTCTCATGCACTATATAGGAGTCGAGATAGTTCTCACAGAGTTCTAGATTCCACTCCAGAGGCCAGCTATATAAAATTTAGCTGCTGCAGTGCCTAACATGCAAGTGCCAAGTTCTTTATTAACTCATGCTTTCTGGAATATTTTAAAAATTCACTCCAAATACATAGTAACTTCAAATATGCTACATGCATGAGCAACAGGTGAATGTAAATGTGTCAATGTGTCCAATATATTAAGATTTCACTGAAATCTTAGAGTGGTGGCAGAAGAGATATGTTAGAGAAGAGGAAGTGAGGAAGAAAGATCCAGCAACAAAAGTGTTACTTGAATTTTGCACATTAGAGGCAAAACTACATCTTTCTTCATCTACAAAAGGAACAGAGTCAGATGATGTAGCTGTTTATGCATGGGCAAAATACTAAATGATTGAAGTGGACACCTTCCTGAGGAAAGTGATTGAAAGATGTACATAGAGAACATATAAATTTATGAGGATTCAGGCTCCAAAAAGGATATGACAACATATGCGGAGCTATCAACTTCAAACAATAAACAAATTTAATGGTCCTGCTGTAGTTTAAAAAAAATAATCTTGAGACTGCTAAAATGCTCTCTCAATAAATGCAAAAGGTTCACTTTACACCTGTGAGATGTCAGTTTTATGAATCAGACAAATCTTAAGTCTCACAGGTAAACTGAAACTTGAGAATAATGTACACGTCTACAGCATTCTTAAATTGAAAATGATTTAAAGTGATTTAGAGTGTTGCAAGTGGTTGTATACATTTTGCAGAGCAAGAACAAACTAAGCTTGGGATGGGGTGAATGAAAAACTTTTTAATAACTTGTCCGGAAAACTCACAGCATGCTAGGATCTGTAAATATAGAATTTAAGTCACTTTCCCTCTCAGAAGATAGGGCTCTACAACCAGTCACAGAGCGATTACACAACTGTATGCAGATTCTCTTCTTAATTAAGCCAGCTGCTGCCATGCCACTTTATTCTGGGGTTTGGGACTTGTGTCTATGCATCAGACTGCTGGAAAAGTAGGTATTGACACTGTTCCTTGTGGGCAGGCAAAAACCCACTGACAGTAAGAGGAATGTGTAGGCAGAGAAGGTATCTGTGGAGAACGGGATCAGGATCACATAAGGGTATTTCTATTTCTTTCAAGCTACCACTTCTAATAAAGTGATAAAATGGAATGTTTTCTCATTGTCCAAATGTAATGTACTGATAGTATTTTGCTTCAGTAAACTTTAGAAGCATATAAATAACAAACCATTACAGTGACACTGCTGAATTTCTCTGTTTATAGAAAACTGGCACTTCATAAATATTGAAGTATGCTGTTAGCTACAAACAGCAACAGATAGATGCCTTTCCCCCCCTGAAGACAGAGATACAGTAACTATCACTGGAATGATTCATTATTTATAGACTTTTGAGTTTTAAGCCACAGGACTGTAGTACAGTTTTATGCATTAAAATTCAAAAAAAGAAAAATATCTACTTGTTAGCCCTTTGATGAATATGCCCCAGGATGAGAGAAGTTGTAACTGCTTCTGACAAATGTCTTTGCAATATAGCGATATTTGTCACTTTATTGTCAATACAATTATTTTTTTAAATGTGCCCTAATACCTCCAACTAATTACAATGCAGCTTCACTACAGTTAAAACTTAGGGGGGGGGTCATGTCACAGCAGGAGGTTGCAATTATGTATCTCCAATTTGTGAGTTTTACTATTGAGAGTATATATACACTTTCTCTCTCCTTCTCTCTGCACGTGTGTACGTGAGATGATATATTGATTTTATTTTAAATAAAAAAAAATATATATATAAATAAATCACTAGATATGTAATGTTTGAGCTGTCCTTTAAAGGCAGATGCTTGGTCTGCATTATAAGTTGTTAATGATGATGATAACAAATTATGTTCTTTCTACTTCATTTTAAATTTAAGTAAAAAACAGTCTTCTGGCTAAAAAAAAAAAAAAAAAACCATGTACAAAAAATAATCTAACTAAGAAACTCAAAATGAAACAGGTACTGTAGCATTCTTGGAAAAAATCATAGAATAACGGAGAGGTAGAGCTGGAAGGGACCTCTGGAGGGCCCCCCACGTATTCTAACCTACTGCCCGAGAAAGATTAAAAAAGAATTTGTATGGGATGATTTGGATAAGGATGATCCCATTACTAGAACTACAAAAAGCAACATTGTTACAAAGAAAATAAACCCCGACAGATGCAGCAACAGAAGAGGAAAAACTAAGTGGAGCAGCTGCTCTCCCCAGCAGCCAGTCAGGAGGCCGTAACAGTGGCCAGCTGGATCATTAGCTGAGGTAGGGCTGCCAGTCAGAGCCCCATGCAGGTGTGGCCAACTAGGCAATTAGCCCATACTGGGCTGCCTGTTAGGGCCCCTGACAGTATGGCTTGTTTTCCAAGCCCTTTATTATTTTTGCCAGCCACCTCTGGATCCTTTGTAGCTTCTCCACATCCTTTTTAAAATTTGGTGCCAAAAACTGCATGCAGTACTCCAGTTGAAGTCTAATCAGCGCCAAGTAAAGAGGCATTATCACCTCCTGGGTTTTGCACTTAATGCTCCGACTGATGCAGCCTAAAATCCCATCCACCTTTTCTACAGCTGCATCACAATGCAGACTCATACTGAGTGTCTTCCACCAAGACTCCTAGGTCCTTCTCTGCGACAACTGCCTTCTCACACTGCTGCCTGGGGCTCTGACCCATTAGCCCTACCCCAAGCTAATGATCCAGCTAGCCCCTAGTTTTGTTGTTGAAGGAGATTAAGTTTGTTTGGCACAATTTGTTCATAGTAAATTCATACTGGCTGCTCATGATCAGCCTTTCCTTCTCCAAATGCTTGCAAATGGACTTCCTTAAGATATGCTACAGTAACTTCCCAGGTACTGAAGTGAGGTGAGCCAGTTTATAGTTCTCCAGGTCCTCCATTTTGCCTTTTTAAAAAAGGGCATTTTTACAGTCCTTTAGTACCTTGCCTGTCTCCCATGATTTTGTAAATTTTATTGCCAAGGATGCTGAGATCTCCTCTTCCAGTTCCTTCAGTACCCTGGGATAAAGTTCATTAGGCCTTGCTGACTTGAAATCATTTGGATCCATCCAAAGCTCTCTGACTGTTTGCTATCTCATTCCTCAGCGTGTCCCCTTCCTCCAAACAATCTGTATTAACTGTCTGGTTAAAGGAGGGGTGGGGGGTGAAGACTGAGACAGAATGGCTGTTGAGCAGCTCTTCCTTCTTTGTATCTTCTTTTAAGAGCTCACCCTCACTATTTAACAGTGGATCCACAGGTTCCTTGGCCTTTCTTTCTGACCAATGTATTTATAGAACCTCTTCCTGTTGTCTTTAACTTCCCTTGCCAGGTGAAACATTTTTTTTTAAAAGTTGCCTTCCTGATTTTGTCGCTGCAAGTTCTTGCTATTTTCTGATATGATTCCTTGGTGACTTGCCCATCTTTCCATTGCTTGTATGTTTTTCTTATGCAGTTGAGGTATCCCAGAAGCTCCTTATGCAGCCACACTGGTTTGATTACTATTCCTTTTGTTTTCATCATGTCAGGATAGCTTTTGTTGGGCTTCCAATACCATGTCCTTTCCATCCAGGAAGAGCACACACCAACTGCAGAAACTTCCTCAGCTTGACAAAGTGTCTTTAAACCCAAAAGCTTGCTTAAAATTTTTTCCAACTATTTAAGTTGGTCTAATAAAAGATATCAGATTCACCCCAAAAACCTTGTCTGCCTATGTCCTTTACAAGCTTCCAGCCCTCCTGGGTACCTTTATCCTTTCATCTGTCCTAGTAGCCATGGATGGCACTATGCCTTCTGTCTCCTTGAGTCAAATGAAATCTGCCATTTTGAAATCCATTGTCTTTGTTCTGCTAACCTAATGTGCTTTCCCTATCATGGATCATGAATTCTATCCTATTGTGATAGTTTCCTCCCAAGCTTCCCATCACTTTCACATCCTCCACCAGTTCTTCCATATTCAGAACAAGATCTAAGACAGATGCTTTTCTAGTTGTATCCTCAACCTTCTGGAACAGAAAATTGTCCTCCACACAAGTTGGGAACTTGCTTGACATTTTATATTTGGCTGTATTATTCTTCCAGAAGATGTCCAGAAAACTGAGTTCTCTCATCAATACCATCTCATAATTTTTGTGTAATTTTGACATCTCCTTGAAGAGTACCTCATCTACATCTTCTTCATGAATTGATGGTCTACTAAAATTGAGGAGGCAGCCAGCCAATTTTGCAAGCACATTGCAGGGTCAGATACATTTTTTGTGCACTTATCATAGCAGGGCCCTCCCACACCTCTGATTAGCCAAGGGACCCCGGTGGCCCTGCCCCTCAACACTGAACCAGAGAACTCGTACATGTATTTTTTTTATATAAGGTGATACCACCACCCAACCCTGTCCTTCCTGTTTTTTTCCCAACTCTGTCCTTCTGAAACAGACTTAAATATCTCAGCATTGACAGCCCAGTCATAAGAGCTGTCCCATTAAGTCTCTACTAATCAGATCATAGTTCTTTTCATAGGCTGTCACTTCCAGCTCATCTTGTTTGTTCCCCATAGTTCTCACATTTGTGTACATACATCAGATGTATTTTGCATGCAAACCTATGCATTTCCGGAGTAGGCTTCGGAGTTGATGCCATCATGCAGGTTTTGGCTTCTACAACCACAATCTGCACTTCCATGAGAGAGGCATCCTGGGATGAGATAGTCTTCATCTCTCTTCTAAAGGTAAGAGTCTGTTTTCTTACAGGTTGGTTGATCTCCTCCGAAGGGCTTTAAACTAGGTTCATTGGGGGACGGGGAAGCAGAGGATAAGGAGAACCTAGGATCAGTGAGCCACAACCAGTGCATTGGATCAGCCCAGGTAAGCACTAAAGTAAGCACTCAGGGGCCCAATAGACATCAGGATGGGGGATACCAAAGGCACCCATTGTGGGGCTTAAATGTCTCTACACTAATGCGAGGAGCATGGGGAACAAGCAGGAGGAACTTGCACTCCTGCTTGTAAGCAACAAATTGACCTGGTGGACTAACTGAAACCTGGTGGGACCCTACTCATGATTGGGCAGTAGGCATTTGGGGTTATAGGTTGTACAGATGGGATAGAGTGGGAAAAAGGGGGTGGGGGTGTTGTCTCTATGTGAAGGAACAATATACATCCTCTATAATCAAGATGCGATCAGAGGAGGGCCAAACCAAGGTACTGTGGGTCAAGATACAAGGCAGGGGAGAAAGGGACTTGGTAGTGGGGGTCTACTACAAACCACTGCACCAAGAGGATGAGCTGGACTTGGAATTCTCCAGACAGCTCTCAAAGGCCATACAGTTGAGAGAGATGGTTGTCATGGGTGACCTAAACTACCCTGACATCTTCTGGGAGGAGCAGTCAGCCAAAATCTAACCGCTCACGTAGGTTCTTAATCTGCATACAGGACCTCCACCTAACTCAGGAGGTCCTACTAGGGGAAATGCCTTGCTGAACTTGGTGTTAGCTACAGGGGGTGACCTGGTGGGGAATCTGCAGGTGCAAGGTAACCTAGGGGATAGTGGCCATTGATTGATTGAATTTACTATCTGGCAAAGGGTGGGTAAACTAAGCAGCAGGGCTAAAGTGCTATACTTCAGAAAGGCTAACTTTAGTGTGCTCAGGAGATTAGCTAGTGAGGCATTAAAGCTCAAGAGCATTGGTGAAATGAGGGTCCAGGAAGGGTGGTTGTTTCTCAAGGGAGTGATCCTACGGGCACAGAAGGAGACAATCACATTGCGCATAAAAGGGGGCAATGGGGCCAGGAAGTCCTCTTGGCTGAACAGGGAAGTCCAGGAAAGCTTAAAGTCAAAGAAAGAGGCATACAGGCTGTGGAAACAGGGGGTAGCTACCAAGGAGGAGTATACCACAGCTGGAGTACTGTGTCCAGTATTGGGCCTCCCACTTCAGGAAGGATGTAGAGAAGCTTGAGAGAGTCCAGTGGAGAGCCACTCATATGATCCAAGGCCTGGAGGGAAGGCTGTACAAGGGGAGGCTGAGGAACTTGGGACTTTTCAGTGTGGAGAAGAGAAGGCTCAGGGGGGACTTGGTGGCAGCCTACAACTTCATAAGAGGGGTACATCAGGACCTGGGAGAACACCTGTTCACCAGAGCTCCACAAGGGATAACAAGGTCTAATGGCCATAAACTCCAGGAAGGCCAGGAAGGATTTATTTCTTGCTGGGGTCACTTGGTCCCAGCTAACTTCCTGCCTATGGCAGGGGGGCCTGCACGAGGTCCCTTCCAGCTCCTAATGTCTATGAAATCTATGAAATCTCCCTGTATCACACTTGCAGAGAATCAGTTAGGAAGGCCAAAGCAAGATTAAATCTTAGGCTGGCATCAAAAATTAAGGACAACAAAAAGTCCTTCAGGCATATAGAGAGCAAAAGGACGGCACAGGGTAGCATAGGACCCATACAGGACAAACTAGGGCAATTGGTGACAGAGAGGGGGGACAAAGCTGAGCTCTTCAATGAGTTCTCTGCACCTGTATTCCTAGATACAGACCAAGACAAATCTAATTGGATCATAGGTAGACACAGGAGGGACACGAGCCCACTAACTGTTAACTCAGACTTAATGAGAGGGCACTTGGAGGGGCTGGATGTGTTCAAATCATGGGCCTGGATGAACTTCATCCAAGGGTGCTGAAGGAATTGGCCAGTATTATAGCAGAGCCACTGGCACGGCTGTTCGAGCACTCGTGGAGCTCTGATCAGGTCCCAGAGGACTGGAAAAGGGCCAATGTGGTCCCTATTTTCAAGAAGGGGAGGAGGGAGGAACTGGGAAACTATAGGCCACTTAGTCTCACCTCTATCCTTGGAAAACTCTGGAAAAAATCATTAAAGATCACATTTGCGGGAGCCTGGCAGGGAAAATAACGCTGAAAGGAAATCAGCACAGATTCATTGCAGGTAGATCCTTCCTGACTAACCTTGTTAGTGAGCAGAGCTCACTATTTTCTTTTAAAACAGCTGCAGGCAGAAGAAGTGGTGCCGCCACTGCCTTCCTTTTATATAACAGTGTAGTTGCTAGAACACTTGCCCAGGAAGCATGTCTTGGGTATGCTTCTGGATTCCAGGTGGGCTTAGGCAGGAGCTAGGCACCTACGTGCTTAGACATGGATGCTTCTAGTCATGTGCTGAGCAAAGCTACAGAACTGCAGGCAAGTAGGGAACTTTCAGATAATAATGGAGATACTTAGTGAGTTTAAGTGCCTGTACAGTTATGCAATGATTGAGCAGGGATTTTTCTAGATTGTAATTTTGGATTTGGGTTCCCACAATCCACCTGAGTCCTTTGCCTTAGGCATTTTAGTACTTTTTTGGATTGACCCCATTGGTATCGGATTACCCAGTTCCATCTCTCACCACATGCATCATATACATTTAAAAAAATACATAACATTCAAAAAATATCACTAAGGACATTGCCAAACAAAACCCAGAAAGAGGAAGTTAGAGGTAGGTGTGTCTTAATGATAAGAACAAGACTGATGGAATTATGGGACTGATGGAATTAGATTTGGGCACTCAGCCTTATCTCTGCCCTCTTAATATTTTCCAGGGGAAAAAAAGAACCTTGAAGACCATCTTATCTAATCTCAACCAATAGCTTCATCAATGAAGACAAAAACACCACTGCTGTAATTGTACAGTGATGTTTTACAGTCAAATTCTGTAGCCTGCTTTACAATCGTATACAATTCACAGAGAATGGACAAATTCCCAATTAGGCAAGCAGTACATTGAAGGCTATTGTTCCCCATTCTTCATTAAGATTCAATGGCCTGTCAATTGTGTCAAGACAAAAGCTATTACATTTAAATATAAAAGGCTCCAAAACTTCCATCTTAAAATTACAGCAGTTGCAAGAAAAAAATAAAAGTAACTGTGGGGAAGAATCACTGCATTTAGTATTAGACACATGTACAGAATGTATGAAATCTATTATAGAGCCAGTCCTCTGTAGTGAACATTTTTGATACCTCACTGACCAGCTGTGCAAAATAACCATCTTCTCTAAATTGAAGTTATACAGTTAGACAGATGATATTGTAAAGAACTTATAAAAGAAAGTGAAAGACAAGGAAGACTTGGGGATTGAAATGGTTTTACCACTGTATAAATAGTGGATTTTCCACAAAATACATGATTATGTATCAATATACTACAAATTTCTTAAATTCCTTAAAAAACAAATTGATCCCAAAAAGACACTGACTGTAGAAAGTAAAAAAAAAAAGAACAAAAGTGGAAACTGAAAATCCTCCATCACCAAAGAGGCAGAGTTAAGGTTATATGGATGACCTTGCTGTTGATTTCCAGTGTTTAGAGGGGAGTTGATTTTATGCTTAATTCTGAATTTCTGGATTGCCCAAAGTTAGAGGATTTTTGTTTATTTGGGATTTTATAATGCCAGCATTCCCATATGGGTTTTTACCTTTAAATTACCAAGTATTTTGAATCTTAACTCCCAGTATTTTTTCTGGGAATTGAAGTCATAAATGCTGTCTCTTATATGGGGAGCAGAGTCTTGTCATAGGCTGAACTGAAGAAACTGTGACAGCTGCACGGAAATACACTGCTAAGTGTTCTGTCACACGTGGCATCCAGGAAACATATGTATTGCAAAGAATGTGTATACCCAAACTAGACTGCATGGTATTAATAGTACTCTTTATTTCCCCATATGTACTAGAAGAGCAAAAGGAAAGAGAGTCCTTCAGATTCATTTATAATGGAATCCTCTATATATTACATTTTTGGATGAAGATACAAAACAATGTTATAGACATTGTAAGCATTGCACCGCTAGCAGTATAATGCTATATTTTTACTTGGAAATTTTCTAGAAGTACCTATTGTATAGCATTACTGAGGAATGATCTGGCACTATTTCTGGCAGAGAAATGTGGCTGCAACAAAGGTGAAAATGCCTGTTACTCATTCAACACATACTTGAAAATCTGAGAAATATTACTAATGGAAAAACTCACTTTGTGTTGTAAGGATGAAAGATGGACATCTGCAGATCTGTGCAAGGTGTTCTTATCAAATTGTGAAACCGTGCCAAACTTTCAGTTTTCATAACAAACTTGAAACTCAGCCCAGGTCATCAATTGTCTGTGAACCTATTTTCAAAGAATCTAAGCATAGTGTTGTTCAAACCCAGGCTGATTTATGAAGGCTAGAGTTAAACCTGAAACTCAAAACTGAGATCTAAACAAAGAGGCAAGTGTTCAAAAAAATTAAGAAGGGTTTGGATCCAGGATTTTGTGCTAGAAAAATGTAGAGCTGGAATCAAATTGTTCCATTTTGGGTGTGTTCTGATTCAGGGTTTTAATTCAGGGTGTCATCTCTAATGAAACACCCTTATAAGTCTTCTGGCTGCCATCTTGGCCACCAACTTGGGGCCGGAAGTGCTGCTTCTTAGCACCTGAGCTTTGCCGCTGGAAGTCCCTCCCCTTACCCCAGAAGTACTTGTTTTGGGAGCGGGGTTGCAGCCTTCTACCCAGAAGTCCCACCCTGGCACATGGCCCATGACATCAGAAGCCCCACCCCTGGGTGCCATCTTGGCCACCATTGTCAGCACCATCTTCACCACCATCTTGGTGCCAGAAACCCCACCCCCATTCCATGTGGCCTGTGACATGGGTATGGGGTAAAAGAGAAACACACACACAGGTTTTTCTTTTTTTTAAAAAACCCAACAGCAAGGTTCTTTATTTAAATAACACGGTTGTGCAAGTCATTGCAAGAGACACATGTCCGGGTGTGTTGAAACATGTTTTGAGCAGGTCCAGCCACATGGAAAGTTTTATATTTTTTTTTACAAACTGCTTCACTATTCGGTCATTTTGTACCAAATCATTGGAATACAATTTTAATGTCTGTTCATACAATAGCCCTTTGTTATTGTGCATGGCTGCACCTGGGTCCTGGGACACAGGGCTTTCTATCAGTTGCCTTGTTGACCCCTCAGGTGGACTTGGCAAACATCATCTGAAGACATCAGAGAAAGAAAGGCAAGCAGAGAAATACAGATGACTGAGCAGATTGAAAAGCTGGAAGGCCCAAAGTGGGGAAGGGGTGGGGATGAAGCAGTAGAGCTAACTTCAGGGTGCTCAGAAGCTATGCAGTCTGTTGGGTTCAAGGACTCTGCTTGAAAAGGTGCTGTCTGCTTTGCTGCTTGGGATGATGGCACTCTTTTCCCCTTTGAAGAGATAAAGTCCCTTTCCTAGGAACTAAACCAGGTAGCTCTCAGAGGCAGAGCCAAGGCTAACCAGGGAGGGTCAGAGATCAAAAGAATGGGTGTCAGCATTCAAGGAATTGAGGGATGCCACAAGAATTCATGTTTAGGGATGCTTTCAGAGAGGGAAACCAGACAAGATTTTCTGGGAGGTCCAAAGGCAGTGCTCTCTTAAGAGGAATTTGTGACAGCAGGTTAGAAAGATGAGAGTCCTGCAGATCATAACCAGGAGCCTGTGCAGTCTCTGAGCTGTACCTCAGGATGAACTGGTGTTGGCAGCCCCACATCTAGGGGCATAGAAGTCACTTAAACGCACAGCATACAACTCCACACCATATTTCCACTACTGAGGCCACTAATTTCCACTAATAAAGTGTTTACGGATACATGTAAAGCCAAAGACACAGTGGGAAAAACTCTACTTCACTCCACATGCCCAGAAAGCAGTTTTCCAGCCACATAACTGACACTTTTGATAGACTGTATGACTTGTACAGTTTGCACATGTAAGCATCCACACAGGTACTGAGCATGCAGCCAGTAGCTCAGTGAGGGTGGGTGGCCAGGGCACCAGTCTCAGGAGTCCATTCAGAAGGGGCACTGTAACAGGGCACCATCTCCAGAGCAGTTGGGGACTCCTGGCAGAGCCCCAGATTTCCCTTTATTTCCCTCTCCTTCTGGGTCCAGTTTCCCCTTCACTTTCCTGCCATGTCTTGATGTTACTTCTGGGACCAGTCTCCCCTTCACTTTCCTGCCATGTCTTGATGTTTCTTTTGTTCTCAAAAGGGGTTCTCAGATCGGGTCTTCCCTCCAGAGTACCCGGAAGTGAGGCGCTCCTGCCGTACAGGCTAACTGCACAGCTCCATACCACCCCTTCACCATGCCCTATTCCTCACAGGTGTTATATGAATATTGTTCCCTCTGTTGGGGTCTCAGCCAACTCAGCCTCCGTCCCTTTAATGTAGCTAGGCCGTCTAGCCTAGACCCACTGTCGGGCTCAGCTTTGAGGCACTAACTCTAATCAGCCTCCTCCCACCCCTGGGGCCCTGGCCCCGTGTAGCTGCGCCCCTCTGGCGTTGGGCTCTCTTGGCCCTGTATCCGCGCCCCCCTGAGCACTAATGAGGCATCCACCTCCCCTCATAGCCTCATCCTAAAACCACCAGGTTAAACTACAACATAACACTATGCCCCTGGGCTATAACAAAGTCAAATAATAGAGGCAGCATGCCTGCTTATGCCGCAGCTTCTTCACTCCAGGTGCTCTGTCCTGTACCCTGGCCAGCAGAGCTGTTTTCTTCTGGTCCCTGACCTTCAGGTGCCCACATGCTGCCTCAGCCTGGGCCAGCTGCCCATTGCTGGCTCAACCCAGGCCTTATATAGCTTTGGTCTGAGCAATCCCTGGTCACGTGATGGCCCCAGTCAGCTGATCAGCCTGCAGAGATCCCCTTAACCCCTGCTCTGCTGGCAGGCTATGCCCTAAAGGCTCTGGGCTTAAAGGACCCACTCTGCTTTCTAGTAACAGGGCTGGGGCTCCCTGTTACAGACACCAAAATGGCTACCACCGCTGCTGCTCCCAGTTCAATGGCCACAACTGCTACAGACAGCCCAGTCCCTGCTGCTGTCCACATCACAGCTCCTGGCTGTTATGCCTGTGTGCAATAGGCTATGTACTGCTGGGCAGGTGTGCAGCTATATTCACTTGTGTGCTGGATACATGCAAGTCACAACATTTTAACCAGCAAAAAACCTGTGACTAGCAGGTGTTAGATGTTAGAGAAGGAGGATTGTGCTGGTAGGTAGGTCACTTACCTCAAGAGCAGAGCACACAGGTTTTAGGCCCCTTTCACTTAGAAGAGGTTTCAACCTGCATTTCTGTGAGTTCTTAAGCATAGTGCTCTAACTAGCGAGGTATGTAGGGCCAGAAAGAAGAGCACAGAGTCAAGGGTGTCCCCCCCCGCACTGAGATGGATGCCACAGGCTAACGTATCCAGCCTGCCTGCACCTTAACACTGCTGCCTGGCACTGTAGTGCCACGCAGCTGCCAGCCCCATGTCATCCAGGCCTGTAGGGTGCCACAGGCTCCAGCCAGGCCTGCCAGCTCCCAGGCCCAGCTGCAGGCATCTTCTGGATGCTGGGGCCAGCTCCACCTGCCCTCAGCCCACCCCCAGCAGCCTTCTCTAAGCCTGCAGGTGCTATGGGGCATTGCCTCTGCCACATGACTGCCAGTCCATCACCGGGCCCCTGTGCTGGGCACTGCAGGCAGCTGTCCAGGCCCAGCAGCACAAGGACAGCTGCACAGATGCCCAAAGAGCCAGTGTGGGACCCACAATGGCCTCATCATCACTGACACCAATGCCCATGCCCACCACCAGCACCCCAACTGGTCCATGGAGGGGACTTGTGACCTCGTGGTGCTGTGGGGTGTGACAGAGGTGCAGAGCCAGTTTGAGTGGGGTGGATGCTCCAATGCCCATGTCTATGAGGGGCTGTCAGGCCAGATGCAGATTATGAGCACAACCTGTCAGCATGGCAGTACCACATATAGGTCAAGGCCTTGTGGGCACAGTGGGTTCCCATCACTGACTACAATTGTTAATTGGGGAGTGCCCATAAGTCCATGCCCTTTATGCAGCAACTGACAGATGTCCCTGTGCCCTGAGACCCAGGCTGCAGCCATGCTGTGTATAGCAGCATGGGTGGCCCGCGCAAGGCCCCGCCCTGGCCTGGGACCCATGGTAACAAGTCAATGGGGGAGAGCCCCCCGGGCTTCCAGCAGCCCGTCTTGCCAAGCTTCCCAGCCACAGTCTCCAACTCAGGAATCCTAGGCCAAAGGAGCTCTATTTGTTGGGGAAGGGAGGGAGAGGGGGCTCTGGTTGATGTGTGGGGAATAAAAACTTGTTCTTCTGAGGCGTGTTTGCAGTGAGCATGGTGCTGGGGGTGGCCAGGGTGCACCAGCATCCATGCACCAGGGTGTGGGTCTGGCCCAGGCAGTGGTTAAAGTGTACCTAGTGGAGATCCAAGTGGCTGGTGTAGGGCCGCATAAGCCAAGGCAGGAGTGGGTAGGCAGGATCCCTGATGAGGAGAGGCAGGACCACCATGGCACCCAGCTGCTGGGCTGGCACTCCCGGCGCAAGTGCCCACTCTCCACCAGGCCCAGCAGGCCAGAGTTTCTGAAGATGCAAGCATCATGGGTGCTGCCTGCCCAGCTGGCTCACGTGCGTGAAGGCCCCATGGTGGTCTATGGTGGCCTGGAGCACCACAGAGTGAAAACCTCTCCAACTGTAATAGGAGCAGTCTCCGTGGGGTGGGTAGGTGACAGGGATGTGGGTCCTGTTGAGGGCCTCAATGCTGTGGGGGAATCCCCGGGCAAGGAACCCTACCAGCACCGCCAGGGGGTTGTGCACGCAGATTTCGGTGTCCCCCAGCATGATCTGGAGGGCCCCACACACCTCCAGGACAGCCTCCCCAGCAGTAGCCTTGCCCATGCCAGTGTACCACAGGCTAGCAGGCGTGGCCAACTTGAGCAGAGCAAGAGCCAGCTGGGTGTCTGTGGGGACGGTGGCTGCATGGTGGTGTCCAACTGCTCCAGGGGTGGCCAGAGCTGCTCCAGGAGATCCTGGAAGGTGGGTTGGGTCATGCGGAACGCCTCCAACCACTGCTGGTTGTCCCAGGTGTGCTGGATGACACGCCACTCCCAGTCCTGGCTGGCCTGGTGGGCCCAGAGGCGGTGGGGCTGGAGGCCCAAGAGGGTGACCCCTAGGAACCATCCTAGAGCCTGTTGTTAGCGTTCCTGCTGGGTTCCAGCCAGGCGGAGGGGGTCGAGCGACAGGTGCTTGGCAGTGGCCCTGGGACAACATGCAGCAGCCTGGCAGGTGGTCTCTGCATGTCAGGGAGCCGGGTGGGGCGAGACAGTGGTGGGCCAGGCAGTGGTCAGCATGACGGGCCAGCAGTATCCCAGGGCAGTTGTCACTGCCACGGGCAGGGGCTAGAGCAGCCGTAACATGGGGAGGAACAGGCAGCAAGGAGAGCGCTGCCACTTGCTATCCCTGCACAGGGAAATAGCTGACCAGAGAGCAGCGAGTGGGGTTGCAGCAGCTGCAGCTGGAGCCTGGAGATCCCCCCAGTAACAGCAGGGGTCCATTGCAGGGCCCCAGGAAGCAGGAGCGGATTGGCAGCAAATCTGCTTCTGCTTCCCTGCTTGTGTAGATGCTTGCCTGGCACCATTTACTCACAAGTAATTTACTCGCAAGTAAACTGGTGTCACAGCAAATGCACATATAGATGCACCCACTGCTCTCCATCCAGTGAGTATTACCTAGAGATGCAATAGTTCAGCTGGCAAAAGGAGTGCTGGAAAGTGGACTAGTAGTCTGAAAGATGCAGTCTCAACTCCCCTCTGGGTGAAGGGAGCCTATAACCTGGGTTTGCTGCTGCCTCAACCACTCAGCTGTTAAGAAATCTCCTTTTCTGAGCTGGATGTACACTCAGATATGTGCATCTGTAGCTGCATACTTGCCTGGCCTACATAGCCTACTGTGCATGCTCCATTGCTGTGTGGACAATTATGTGCCTACACTGCACAGGTAATAGAATCACAAACTGGATTTAAGTGCCAAAAATGCCACTTACACAGCTGGAAAATTGCCATTTGGGCACATTAAGTGAAGTAGAATTCTGCCCAATGAGTGCAGTAAAGCCATTTATCCTTAACTATGTGATACCTGCTGTTAAAAATCCAGCAGCACATTGTGGCATTAGCAGGGATTCAACACACAAAAAAAGCTTTAATCTAGCATGAGCTGTAGTAGCACCTAGCATAGGTTACCTTGGATTATTCTATCTTTTTCTTAATTATCCTACGTAAGGCCTGAGGAAAGTGAGCATGAAAGCATGGCTCTCAGATTGAGCTTTAAGTAAGTTCAGATCTATTCAGAACTCAGAAATCTAGTTCTGGCCCAACTCTGATATGTTTAACTTTCAATTTACACTGTATGAATTACAGTTGTGTGTCCCGCACTCTGTGGCAGTAAAGCAGTCTGTTATTGTGTCTCATAAAATACATATTCAGGCTATATAATTAAACTTGGTTCTGGAGCCTATGTGTACAAATTGTCTTTTTGCTGTTCAGCTGAACATCAAGTACAGACAGGAGGAGGACAAGGCAGAAGTAGGATTTTCTTCTGTAGCTACAGTCGGTTGTAAAAGGATGGAGGCTAAGACCCCTGCACAAAAAAATTTCAAAAGTACACATGCAGTGCGTTTGCACATGAAAATATGTTTGTGGTGTAATTAAAAAGGTAGCCATGTCCATATCAGTTTCAATAGCTGACCACTTGTGTGTTAATGTCCCTCTTTCCATCAAAGTAGTGGTTTTCAGCCTTTCTGGGCTTAAGACACCCATCATTGGACTCAAGGCATTGGACTCAAGGCACCCGTTGCGACAGAAGAGGCTAAGTAGGTTGAGTTCTAGCCTGAAGTTCCCTACAAGAACTCTGCAGGGGCTCAGCATCAGCAGGCTTTACTGTAAATAGTTTCACCTATCTGCCCTTTTGAACCCAGAGGGATATTGCAGTCTGGGCCTAGGTGCAGACCCTCCTTGATTCTTTCACCATGATTTTATGTTTTATATTATTGGGTAAGTGTTGTCCTCAGGTTAATACTATAGTTTTGTACCTGTGTTGTTGCAATTGTGGTTGTCTAGGACCTGTGGAGAATAAGAGAATAGCACAATAAAGACTTTGTTTGGAGCTGAGCAGAGTCTGCTGTGCTGTTTGGGACACTGGCACTCTGAGACCCCTTGCCTTTGAAGAAAAAACATTCCCCCCTAATTAAAAAGAAGGAGCTCTCAGAGATGGGGTGGTGGTACAGATCACTAGGGAAAGCAGAGTCTGAGAAGAGCCAGGACTTGAAGCCAGAGGGCTACCCCTTGTGAAACCACACAAGGGCTGACTTCAGGACATCTTCTCTAGGGACTGAGACAGCATAAGGCCGTTTCCTGGGGAGTCTTCAAAAGTAGCATTGATTCCATGATTCCTCTCCATTACACTTGTGAATTCAGTGTCCCTGATTCAGTGCACCCGATTAAAAAAGCTGATGTCCATATTAAATTGTTTACCTTTTTTTGCAGCAGGACCATGGCACCCTGGGAGAGAATCAGTGCATTAAAGGAACTCTGTAGTTGAGGGCTATATTGTGTATACTACAGCACAGAAAGAATATCTTAGAGACTTGAAGAGAGTCCAGGATAATGTATCATCAGATCTAGATAGACATTAAAACATTTTGTTGAATGCCAGATTTCCCTTCTACAACTGCTCTAATGATCTTAAGATATGTGTTAATACTGTAACTCTGTAGGGATATAGTGATTTAGAATGTGTATCATCAACCTCGAGTTAACAGGTGAACCTCTATCACGTGGAGGGAATGAAAAATGGTGCTTTGTCTTCATCCCACTGGCAGTGTCTAAAGTGAAGATCTGAGATAGTGGCTACTTACCAGTTAGCCACCTGCCAAAGATGCTTCCTGACTCAGAAACATTACTGGCAGGAAGCCTACCTGACTCTGGACCAAATCTGAAGAAGTGTTAAGCAGCACCTCTCTGAGTCAGGACAGATTTTGAGCTCAAGCACTGCTTAGGATCGGACCATACATTTGTTTCATGATTTGATACTGAAAAAAGTATATGCAATCTTAATTTTACAAGAAGGGGTCATCTACCAGCCAAATGTAGTTAAAGATCTCAAGTGATGTAAATTGATGAAAGTCTGAGAAGCTGCAGTGATCTGTATCTGCTAAGAAGGTGGACCTGAGAGTCTAATTTTTTGAATGCCAGAAGTGTGATGTATTATATATTTATCACAGGATGACAAGATTTTTTAATGTTTATTTTGTTCTGTTATCCTAGTACTCAGCAAACTGCTTCAGCATCTGAGACATTTAGCATTACTGCTTGTTAGGTTGTATGTGAAGCAATAGAGGGCTTAGGGTTTGATTCATAAAACTAGTTATGAGAGTGTTCTGTAATTTTGTCATGGTTCTCTTATACAGCAGTCAGGCTGCATGCTGAATGCTTGATTCAAAGAGAGGAATAGCTGCATTACACAGCAGGATTGTGAAATGCTGGTCAGGTGCCGGGGAAACTGCAGCGCCACACAAAATTGAATTATGGTCATGGGAAAATATCCCCCATTTGCCCATTGAAGGATTTAATCACATTGTCCCTGATCACCTCTTTGTCCGTTAAGAACCTGCCTGAGGGAGCGAGGAGGGAGGAAAAGTTCTCAGTTTTCTCTGAATTATTCAGGAGGGACCTGCAAAGGAACAGGAGGGGGAATAGCCACAGAAATTCCTAGATTCACCAAGATCTGCTCAGATTTCTGAGATCTGCTAGGGGACAGGTTGTCAGCATGAAGGCTATATCCCTAGCAGTACAACTCCAATTCATTCACTTTACCAGAGACTTCTTACCTGGTGGATATCTACTTCCTACCTACTTTCAGATATGCTACCTTACCCTCTTGTATTAGCTTTTCTATGCACTCACCAGATTTAATATATAGTACCTATGTCTTCAGTCTTGCACCAAGTGTACCCCCACCTTACACAGGTCCTGGACTCAGAAAAGACACATCCATGGGATCCCAAAACTAGGAGAGTAGAGCAGCATTGAAAAGACCTGATTACTCTTCCTTGCCAAGCACTTGGAGACCAGCAAGGAGAATTAACTGTGTGCTGGAACTTATGCAGCCCCAAAGATAATATGAAAATAAGCACTGTCTATGTCATGCTCTAAGGGGCTTCTTACACCAATATCCTGTATAACTTTCATTCCCATAAATATTTGAACAATCTATTAGAGTATATATTAGTCCCCATCATCAGCAATCCTTCACAGCCAAGGATGATTGTCTTCCATGATTGTCTTATCTGTGGGTCCAAATATGGCTGATGAGACTGATCCAGGATCAATAGATTCTGCTGCAGCTTGGGCACATGTTTCCATGTGGGGCATGTGACTCTGGGTTCCTGGTTCAGTCCACAACATGCTGTTTCTGCCACACTCATTTTTCCATCTCCTGTTGTTGACATAAGATTTCAAAGTACTGAGATCCCTGCAGCAGACTCTTCCTCCGTTTGGGGTGGTCTGCCATGAGTTAATGTAAATGTTGTCTTTTTTCAAGCTGGCCTTGAGGATATCCTTGAAGTGCTTTTTCTGCCCTCCTCTAGAGTATATGCCTTGATTGAGCTGGGAGAATAAAACTTGCCTGGGGAGTCTGAAGTCAAACATTGGGATGACATGGCTGGCCCAGGAAAGTTGATGTTGGATGATCATCACCTTGATGCTCATGGTGTTTACTTGTGAGAGGACACTAATGCTGGTGCATCTGTCTACCAACTGATTTCAAAGTATCTTCTGCAGGTAGCATTGACAGAACTTCTCTAGCTACTTCAGGTGTCTCCTGTGCATTGTCCATGTCTCAGCTCCATACAGTAAGGCAGGAATCACAACTGCTTGATAAACCATGAGCTTGGTTTCCTCAGGTGTCTGAAGGCTGCACTTGCACACTTGAGGCGATGTTGGATTTCTTCATCAATGTCAACCTTCTGCGAAAGGTGACTTCCAAGCTACAGGCAATACTCAATGTTCTCCAAAGTCTCAGTGTGAATCTGAATTACCAGAGCTGGGGACTGCTCCTTAAGACCTTGTTGATGCAGGACCTTAGTCTTCTGAATGCTAAGCATCAGTCCCATTTTCTTGTCTGCCTCGAGAAAGATGTCGACAATTGCCTCAAGATCTGCTTCTGAATGAGTGAGTGCATGCTACAGCATCATCAACATACTGGAGCTCGCTGAAGAATGTATTAATATAGGAGTGCTAAACAGAAGTACTAGTTTATCATTTAAAATACCTACATTAAAATGTTTGTAAGACTAAGTTATTATTTGGGTATCATTAATTATGGACATGATTTACCATTTGTCTTTCTTCTTGGAAACTTATATATTCTTCATAGTGTCATAACCAAAGACTTAAAAAAGTTGATTCCCATGTGCAAAAATGTTAATTCTTGTAAAATGAAAATTATATCTAAAAACAATGAATGGAATGTAGGGCACAGCAAATTAGCTGTGGTAGAAAGAATCTTTTTCCTATTATTGAACAACTGAGGAATTTTCAGTAGCACCTGATCTTGCTTCCTGTACACACAGACACAAATTATTATGGATTTTGCTACAGAATACATGTTCCCCATTTTCCTTTATGGCACAGAGATTAAATGTGGTGCATCCCTTCAGTCAGCAGAAATTGAGGAAATTCAGCACCTTTCAGGAGCCATCTACCTTTCCGCAGAATCAGGCACATTTACCTTCACAGAGCTACAGTGTGGTTGTATGTGCATATTCAAAGTCAAAGACAATTCTCTTCCAAAGTCTTGATCTACACAGTAGCATACTTTGGGTGTGTTCAAAACATGAGTCTGGGTATGAGTTCAAATTCTGAAGACAGCCTGTATTTTTGCAATAGCCCAATTCATAACTATGGACCTGAATTCACAATTTTTCAAAGAGTCTGGATAGAGTGGATGCTCAACTTTTGATTTTAAGAAGCAACTGGTTGATGCTTTCTGCAAAGCAAGTCTGCTTAAGAAGTATCAAGCTGCACACCCAAAAATTAAATCGTGCAAAAAGCACTAATCATTATTGTTTCTGATCCCTAGATGTTGTAGCAAAGATTCAGAAGTCTGGTCTGTATTTGCATATTGCAGCTGGAGCTACTCTCTGTTCAAAACCAATAAAGTTGGATACATCTATACAGAGCATAAAAGCAGAAACACAAAATGTTGCACATGGAGAAATGTGTATTCCCTTAGCAAAAGTAAACTATATCAATTCATGTGGAAAGGCTTTGTAGCAAAAATATCCAATAAGTGTACTGCCTCTCTAGAGTTCAGTGTTATAGGTATCTAGCAACAGGATTTTCAAAGTCACATTGCTTTATGGCTGTTCATATGTCTAAAGACTAATTAACTGTGACAAGCTGACCATTAGGAAAAAAATGTTCATACAAATGTCAAGATGACAGATGTTTTAACACAACTACAATGTCATCCTTAAAAAAAAGATGTGACAAGTTTAAGTTTCAATTAATTAGATGAATTTTAGAATACAATAGTCATTTTCAAATCACTGAACCTGTTAGACTAGTATAACAGTGTTTCCTATTTTAAACAGACTTTCTACACAGAAAAATAACTGCAGTATGTTAAAAAAGTTCCTCCTTTAACCAGTCTGGTCCTCTGTGTATTCAGCCTTTACTGACCAAAATAAATGTTTACTTCTTTACTCTCATTCACAATGCAGCGCCAATATGGCAGGAGAGGGAGCTGGGTTCCATTTTGGCTGTTTTCATCCTCAGCAGAACTTAGTTAAATTTGGATTGCAGAATCTTTAAAGCTGCAGTTTATAAACCAGAAGCTGCTCAGACTTAGCTGAAATTCCAGGATTAATTGAAAAGGCTAGCAGTTAAAATGTTAAAAATTAATAATAATAATAATAATAATAATAATAATAATAAAAGAAATCCAGCACATTTTTATTTCTATGCTTTGTATATTCAGGCTGGAAATAAATGAGATGATAAACATGAGACCGCAATAGGCCTTTTTTTTTTCAGAATCACCTTTCAAATCAGAACACCCCACAAGCTTCTTTTTCATATTCAGTTCCATATTCCTCTTTACTGGCAACCAGAACCAAATGAAATGATTGGCCTTTGCTTTGATGTATCTCCTTGGAAACCATTGTGCTTTGATTACTGTATTAGTGATTATTCAAAAGTTTGCTCCAGACTGAAGAGTCCAAATTTTGAGCTATAGCTATGGAATCTACAGGGTAGCTCAGGACAGCGGGGAAGCAAAGCTGCCTTTAAGCCACCTTTTAGCACCTTAGACCTGGGACTATCCTGGAACTGGCCCAGTCCCTGGCATAAATTACAGCAGTCATCACAAGGGCACTTCTAGCATCCACTCATCAGTGGGACATAGGAAAGCACTAGTAACACCTTTGCTTTGAACACAGTGCCTAAACCAGTGTCCCTGTGCAATTAGAAGACTAGATATGGACATGCATGACACTTGACCAGTCTAAATGTGGTTTAAACCTGAAGTGGACAAACATATGAGCCTGTTAAAACAGTTTAAAGCTGCCTGAAACAGACCACGCCATGCTCACCTAACCTCGTGCATTAGGATTGGGCTCTGGGGCCCTGCACTGCCCATTCCTGGCACCATACGCCAGGATCGGTGCCTGTGCTGCTCCAAGCACCCAATCTAGCATGTAGGGCCACAGCCTGCAGGGATTCCCACAGACCTGTGGAGAGCCCTGCAGACCAGGTGACATGGCACCACGGGTCAAATATGGCCTTCATGCCGAAGGTTTAGCACCTTTGGTCTGTTCAATAAAAGCTATTTTTCTAGTAAATATCTGTGTCCTCGCTCCCTACTCAACTGTGCACCTTGTCATGCCTTGCACCCCTAGGAACCAAAATATGGATTGAAGCACTCTCCCCATCCCAGGCACCCCAACTCAGGCAAGCACACTGTAGATTTCAGTCAGTTCCAGGGTACTGATGTTCACTGAACTGAAGTTTAGGAGAGAAGGGAAAACAGAAAAGTAAAAACATCCCCAGCCACAGATCACCCACCCCTAGGACCTCCAAAGTATGGGTGTAAGCACTCCCCTGTGCGCTCACTACAAGGCATGCTGGACTGAGCACTCACTCCCACCCCCTGCTGTCAGTGCTACAGTACTTCACACATGATTGTGAAGCATCCCCCAATTAGTGACATTTTAGAATGGTTCAGTTGTGACATGTGTCTGCACCCAACTGCCAACCTTCCCCAGAAAAGCAGCCAAAAGCTGTCCCAGTGCACAGGAGAAAGGGGGCAATGTACTGGTCTCTGCCAATGAGAACAACCACACCTAAAACTATTCCATCATTTGCTGGAGCAAAATCCTGAATTTTCCTAAAAATTTGTCACAGGGATAAATTAAATATTAAATATATTTTCAGGTAAAACTTTGTGTGGCAAAATGAGACCTTTTCAAACTGGAAAGGCAATTTAAAATAAGCATTTTTTAAAAAAACAATTACATTTTTTATCACCAAAAAAAAGATTTTTCCCATCCAATTATGCTGTACATGAGATTTTTTTTACACAGCTTTCTTAGCAACAGGAAGGATAAATCCAGGCAAAGTCTACATCTTTAATTAGCTTGAATCTGAATGCAATTTCTCCCCCTCTCTTATCCCAACACATACAGCATTGCAAATAATTGTAAATAACTTAAATAATCCTTTGTATGCATGCCTGCGATACACAGACCAACAGAATCTTGCAGTGATTATCTCTGCCAACCTGTCACTGCATTTCAGCATACAGCCTGGATCATAAGCAACAGAACAAACTTCAAGAGCAGCATTTATTCTTAAGCATTCAAAGCTACAAAGACCTTGGAAACATGCTCACAAAGTGACTATTTCCCATAAAAAAGATGCTTTATTAAGAGCTGCTTCCCTTAATAGCCTGGAAGTCCTTTTCAGATTTTGTTCATATTCCCTTCCAGAAAGCTCCTTAGAATGATATTATGCTAGATGTGCATTGAAGGGAGCATTAAAAAAACCCGCTTCTCTCAAGCCTTCAACTGTTTGTAGTGCTTGGTAAAACAACATTCCTAAATGTACAAACATTACACTTAGACAAGTCTAAGTGAACGTAGATAGATCTAAACCTGTAACCATAGGGCACCTGTACATGTGCCCAACATCTGCTTCAATGTGTGCTAATTAGCACAATTCAGCAACCTCGGAGTCCCATGTTCAGCATCCTCATGCTTCAATATGACAGAGGGGGCGCTTTACTAAAGCTTGTTCTAAGACTCACATAGAGAAGTTCAGCACACATAGAGCAGTCTAAAAATGGCACAAGTGATCTAAGATAGACCTGGTGCAAGGTACTTTCAATTGAGATTGATCTAGAATAGACTAATGTCTCAAACTTGTGTACTGTTTCCCTATTCATTCAAGTTAGATCACAGTCCTCCAGCATCCCAGCCTGCTTTGTGGCCTCTCCTACCCCTTCCTCACAGGGAGGCACCCTAGCACTCAGCCCGCACTTGGTTTCTTTGGTCGAGCATCCAGCAGGTCCCGCCCCCAGCCTGTCCCAGCACTGAGCAAGCACAGCCCCTCTCCCCAGTCCTACCTCCAGCCACCTGTCAGCCACAGGCTGTGGGGGGAAGGGCAGTGTTGGTGTCCTCCCCATAAACCCCAGGACCTGGGCACCTGAGTTCTCAGGCCATGTCTCCACACCCCCAACACACCATCACAAAGCACCCCACAACACATACGCAGATCCCATCACTGAGTCCAGGAGAGCCCTACATTCAGCACAATACCACAGACCCCAACCCTGGCACCCACACACCCAGTCAGGGATCCCTGTGCCCCTGCACATATGCACAGCCCCACCCTAGCATGCACATACCACATCTCAGAGGCTACAGCTGGGCACCTGTGACCCAGACCCCAGCATACACATCCACCACTAGGACTGGTCCTCTACAGCTCAGCCACTGCCAGCAGGTACCTGGTCCCTGTTTGCCTGGGGTGCTGCAAGGGTTTATTGCTTGCACCTACAGGGTCCCAGAGTACTAGGGTCAAGAGAGGGGGGAAAAGGGCACTGAGCATCCAAATGTGGGGTCCATTGCCAGTGCTAGAGCATGGGCACTCAGGGACTTGAAGCCCCCAGCCCTACTCATCCAGGGAGCACTCCCTGTGCCCAACAACCAAGAGGTAGTTGACCAGGGCTTCACAGACTCAATTCCCTGCCAATATGCAGGGCCAGTGCCCCCAACATCAGTACGGGGTTTCTCTCCCTATCCTCCCTGCACCATGCATGCTCAGCATGCCATGCCTCCTCTGCCCAGGTTTTGTGGAGACCTCCCCACTGGTCTCACAGATGTTGCGGAAGACACGTGCAACAATGAGGCATGGCAGTTCTCCTCCTCCACCCTGAGGGGCATGCTGAGAGCTTGCCAGTGCACCTTGAGGTGGCTAAAGGCACACTCTGTGGGTACTGCTCAGGCAATAGTTGAAGTGTTCCTTTCAGCAGCGCAGTTGCCCTGTGTAAGGCTTCATGAGCCATAGCATGAAGGAGTAAGCCAGGTCCCCAGTGATGAGGGGAGGGATGACAATGGTGTTAATGATGAAACTGGGGACTCCTGGAATGTAGCACCCATTCTCCATCATCTGGGGGAGGGGGAAGCTGTGGAAGACACAGGCATAGTGGGTTCTGCCTGCCCAGCTGAAGAAGTGAGTGAAGTGGCCCTGGTTGTTAATGAAACCCTGCAGGACAATGGACAAGTAGCCCTTGCAGTTGATGAATGCCTGGGCACCTTGGGACAGGCAGAGAATGGGGATGTGGGTACTGTCTACAGCCCCCATGTAATTGGGGAAGCCCATGCAGAAGCCACCTCATGTGGACTAACAAGACAGATGAAGCAATTGGCAAGGATATTCTGGATGACCAGGCACACCTCCAAGATGATGTCTCTGCCATGGACTTGTCAATGCCGTACTGATGGATGATGTAGTGGAGACTGCTTAGGGAGGCCAGCTTCAGGTTGGCAATAGCCACCTGCTACTCCAGTGTGAGGGGTGGCCACATGCTGACATCCTGTTATGCAATGTTGGGGGTCCCTTGAGTGGCGATGTCCATGAAGGTGGCCTAGCATATACAGCAGGTCTGGACTCACTGTCATCACTTGCTGCTTTAGCATGGGCCCCGAACCAGCACTTGACAGTCTGGAGGTGGTGCCAGAGCACCCCAGTGTCCATGACATCCTTGTCAGCCACTTAGAAGTCAGAGACCGAGTCCAGGATGCTTGGCAGGCGCAAAGTGTGGTAGCCATGCAGAAAGATCAGCTGCTGGCTCAGGGGCAGAAAGCTGTGTGCCACAACAACCAGCTGCCATGTGATGTCTAGATAGCTATGCATGATATCCTGCAGCCTCCAACCAGAATTGTGCAGGGTGACAAGGAGGACATGCCACAGCTACTGGGTGCAGGCAGTGGGGCACCATGGCAGAATACAGACAAGCCAGGACATGGAGACACATGCAGTTTACAAGAGAGGACACACACTCTGGGGCTCTTCTCAAAGTCTCAGGCTGAGGCACAGAGGAGGGTCCACAGTGAGGCGGTGGGGGGCTGGGGCATGGTTGACCATTCCACACAGCCAATCGGTAGTGGCCTGGGCACTTAGCAGTTTCTGGCAGCCCAGGGAGCCTGCAGGGCATGCTGAGAGGTATGCAGAAGCACCATTTTCCTGCAGGACTCAGCCAGCAGAGCTGCCTGCCCCACTTCCCCCAGGAAGGGTTAATGTGTATACTATTTGCTACTGATCCAAACTAGGCTGCTTAGAGAAAACTGTATAACTTCAATCAATTCCTCCATTTTTTTGAACAACCGTACATGGCCTAAACTCCTACTAACATTGCAGGGAAACATCCAACCACCACCTTCCTCTACAGATCAACCCACAGAGCAGAGGCTAGGCTAGGGCATGGTACTCTGCACCTTTTGAATGGTGAAGCAGCAGACATGTTCCTACACTGTACCCAGGCAGTAATTCCACCCACTCATTATTGCCAGAGAACCCCTTTAGGGACGGACATTCAAAAAGCCTGAACTGATTCAATCTTTGCAGGTTTGAAATTCACACTACAGAAGAAAGTCCATGTTTCCATTCTTCAGTAAGCCCAGGGAGTGGAAAGCAAGCAGACAGTTCAGCAACCCCTACACACTGCAGCAAGGAACTGTGCTGAGGCTCTAAACCAGTCACTTTGGAAGGAAGGAATATAAGCAGGGCTGTGAGAGGAAGAAATGTAAATAATGAAGAAAATAGGGTCAAAGTAAAATTCACTCCATAGATGCAAAGCATTTAAGTCTTAATTAAACCCTATGTGGCTGCCCATCTGCAGAAGAAAAACTATGGCTGTCATTGTGGTATCGGTGAGCCCATCTCAAGGAAGATGGGGCTAAACTTTCTGTACTTTAAGCTAACAAGCATGCATGGTACCTGCTTGGTCACAGGATTTTAAATGAAGGTATGGGCCTGGCATGTGGATTAACCCTTTAGTGGGCCCTAGGCAAAGAAACTCATGGGCTCCTACTTTTTTTCACTCAGTAATTATAATATGTAAAATAAGCATAACTGGGACCCTTCTTCACTTAGGGTCCTAGGCATGTGCCTAGTTTGTCTATGTGTTAATCTGGCCCTTGTGGTGGGGAGTTCCAGGATCAGACTGAGGTGCTTCTCTCCTATAAATTTCATCCAGAAATCCCCACCACCAAAAAGAGAGCAGGCAAGACTTTGAACCAGCTTACCAACTTCACATTGTTTAGAACCATTTCTTGGCCTTTCTAGGCCTCTGGAGGATTAAGGCTTGTTACCCACCATGAGTGGGTTTGGTTTTTTGTTTGTTTATTTGTTTGTTTCCCATACAGGGGGGATGTCAGAAGATCAATGCTTCCGAAGCCAGTTATATAGTTTGTACTAGATTTTAGAATAGTCTGTGCTAAGTTTCACTGTCTTCTTACTTCTTGATCCTGAATTTGCATTGTCCCTTTATGGGTTCTTACAGAATAAACATGGGGCATAATCTTAGAGTTTTAATTCTTCTTTAAGACTGTAGGACAGTTGTTCTCAACCTTTCTAGACTCAAGGCACCTCATTTAGCAGCACCCCACTTACAAAACTAATATACATATATTATGACTATTATAATATAAACATTCTATGTCTATTCTTAGTGTTTTATTAATTGGTTATATAATTATAATTATACTGTATTCACCCCTCCATGCTGCTGGTGGGGAATGCTCCCTGAGACCTGCCTGCCCCAGCATACGCTGGCTTTGAGAGCAGCAGTGGACTCTCCACACATGGCTGCAGGTCACTGGTGTGAACTGGGAAACAGTGGGGCAAGTTCTTCCCTTAGGTCCCAAGAGCAATGGCCCCTGAACTCCAGCCTTGGGGCCCTAATGGGCAGAATCAGGAGACTCCCAGCTAGTGGCGATGAAGGGCTGGGCAACACATGCTGCATGTGGGGAGTGCTGAGCAGGTGTGAAGGGCAGGGCACTGAATGAGTCCCAGGATGGGGAGCGGGTAGGCCAAGAGGCCAGAGCACCATCACTACCACCACTGGCTCAACACAGGGTGAAAATGTGCCATGTATTGGTTTTTAGGAAACACGTTGGAACCCAACTGAGAAGTGGCTTCAGCAGAAAGGCATGTCAGCCTGTGTTATATTTATGCAGACAGGCTGGCCTTTCTGCTGAAGCTCTTTGCAGCTCAGCTCTGGCATGCCTCCTGAAAACAAAGGCACACAGGGAAGTTTCTCCCTGTGGCAGTGGTGCCAGCATTGCAGTATCCCTGCCAGGTTCTTGCAGCACTTCAATTAAGAACCACCACTGTGGGACTTATATGAAAGAGACAGTGCTGTCCTGTGTGTGTGTGTGTATGTACAGTGCATTGCTGACTACTATTGCTGACTACTATTGCTGTGTTACCAAAACAACAGTGTAGCTAAACAGTCTGATCTCAGGTAAGCAAGTATAAATTCAGTGTTATATTAACTTTAATGGACTTGCTCCAAATTTATGACAGTGTATCTAGGAGCAATATGTAGCCCAAAGACTAAAGGAAAAGATTGTTTTATCTAGTTTCTAAAGCATTACATACCTTAAATAAATTTAATTAAGATTAATATTTACTGAAAATAAGGGCTCAAATTCATTATCAATTACATAGAGTTACATACTCTTATGCCTATTGTAATTGAAGCCTGTACCCCATCTTGTTCCTTCCATCTACCATGTTATATGATCTTAAACCTCTTGGCTTAATCTATGGCTAAAATTATATGCCACTGTACAAATTACAGCTAAAATATATACTAGATTTTGAAGTTCTGCAACAGTGTTTTAAAGATGTAGCTTATAAAATAAAAATGATTTTTTCAGCATTATAGGAAGCAAAGATTTGCATTAACAACTCCGGTGATGGTTGTGAAAACTCAAAGCTTTTCATTGACTAGTAAATACTAATGCTAATACTTAGTGTCATGGCGGGGTCCTATAGGAGGGCCCTGATCTCCTTAAGGCCCTCTCTCCGTACCAATTCGGCCCAAGGGCACCCTCGATTCTCGCCTGCCACGTCTTTGCTGTTTAGTATATGTTGGGAGGCTGCCTTACGACTCCCTGGGCACAGATAGCTGAGACCTCTGTCCCTGTGTGTTCCCGGACCCCCTGGGGGTCTCCCGGTATGATGGGTGCTCCCCAGGCACCCTAGCCTTATGGGCTACGCATGGCTCCTACCAACCCCTAATACCACGCCCCAAGCCTCGCAGATGTCCTAGACATTGGTCTGTCAACACGCCCGCTTCCCCGGGCCTCCTCTGTAATCTAGCCCACTCCGGGCTCTCTCTAATATATGCCCCTCACTGGGACTCTCATCAAGCCCACTCTGGACCTTCTCTAAAATAATCTAGCCAGCTCCGGGACTTGCTCCCGAGTCTCCGGTCCTCTAGGTCCACCACACTGCTACCCTCTCTTATGCAGGCTCACCGCACTGCTATCCCCTTTTGCCGGGGACCACCGCAGTACCTTGCCCGTCTCCTGGGGTTCTGTGCTGCTAACCCCTTTTGTCGGGGTCCACCGCAGCACCTTACCCCTGTCTGAGGTCTACTGCCGTGCTAGCCTATAACCGGGCTCGCTACGCCCGTCCTGGGCTTCTCAATTTGGCCCCTCTTGGGCCTCTCACATATTGCCCCCTCGGGCCTCTCAAGCATTGCCCGTCTTGGGCCTCGCAATGGTCCCCCTTCTCTGGGAACTTCCGGGCCCCCGCTGGGCTCCTTAATAATACCGCCCCCCTGTTTGGGGCTCTCTATGCCCACCCTGGGCTTCCTAATAAAAATCACCCCTCTCTTGGGACTTGCTGTGCCCACACTGGGCTCTTTAAATGCCCCTCTCTGGGCTGGGGTCTACACACCCCACAAGTTGCACCCTTACTGGTGTCGGGGTCCTCACACTCCTGTGAGCCCCCCCTATGAGTACTGTGCCCTCACTGGCGCTAGGGCCCCCACACCACTGTGGGTCCCTTTATGAGGATAATGCGCCCTCTTGGTGCTAGGGCCCCACCTCTCTGGGGTCCCTATGAGGATAATGCGCCCTCTTGGCGCTAGGGCCCCACCCCTCTGGGGTCCCTATGAGGCCTCCTCCAACCCCTTATAGCCTCACCCAAACCACCGGTGTAATACACTAGAACACAAACATAAACTCGAGCCTCCTGGATATAACCAAAACCCAAGGCACTGGGCCCTAACAACATAAACCTCCTGGCTGTAATTTAACATCATTGCACCAGCCTCTGGAGCTCTCGCGAGCTATACTTGCTGTTAGGCTTTTCCTCCCATCCTAACTGCAGGAGCTCCTGCTCCTGCTCCTGCTCCTGCTCCTGCTCCTGCTAGCAGGAAACTGCTAGCCTGGCCTTGACTCTAGGCTTTATAGGAGCCAGGCCCTGCCCCCTACAGACAGCTGACTCTTATTAGTTGCCCTGGCAACCCACAGCTGTACTCTTTATCGCTGCTAGGGCTTTTCCCCCAGCAGTTTTCCCCTCTCTAGGAGCGGGGCAGCGAGGTGTGCCGCGACACTTAGCACTTGTAGAAGTTTTTCAACTGCAGAACCTAGCACACTGCAAAAGAGGACAAGAATCACTATTCCCATGTACTAATGGAAACAAGCACAACAAAGTTAAGTGGGAGAGGTCACAAATTAGATCAGTGCTAGAGCCACCAGTGCCCTGACCCAGTCCTTATAGACTTCTGAAACACACACTCCATTTACACAGTCTTCTGCCTCCCATGGAAAAAGGATGGAGGGGACTTCAAAGTGGTGTAATCTATGAATGATTATGATTTAAGAAAATGTACAAGAGCAGTTCCTGGAACAAGAACTGTTTTACCCTTGCTCCCTTCTGGGACCAAATCTTTAGAAAAGGGAAAGGGATCTGTACACCGGACTCCAAACTTCTACCCACAGCACAATGAATGAGAGCAGTAGAGGATTGTAGCTCATAAATCATAATCTCCTGAAACAATGCAGCTCTGGTCATAATGTGTACTCCACAGGGACAAACTACGCATCTGAATGTTTAAGCAGGTTCTGCACTGAGATCAGGATTTTTCTGTTTGAAAGATATTTCTGCAAACAAACTCAGTACTGACAACAAACTATTCCACACATTTCTGATTCACTGTATTAAAATAAGTGCTTCCTAATGTTTGCTCTGATTCCTGGTTTTTTTTCAATTACAGTTTACATTTTCTTATTATGCCAGTTGGATGAACTGAAAAAGTAATAATTTAAAATCCAATTGGTTTAATTCAATTGTATCAACAGTCCAAAGATCTTTCACACAATTTTGGAATCAGAGTTAACAAAGTTTAGGAGTTCTTCAGACAAGTTGGCAGTGGATTAATTAAATCTCCACTTCACTGTCTCTTGTTGTAGACTCAGATAAACTTTTGTTCTTTTTGGCTGACTTCCTCTTTGACAATCACAAAATGAAAAATAGGGATCAGATTCACCAATATTGTCTATGCTTCAAATTTTAAAACTTTATTAATATATTGCCCTCCCTGGAAATGCACAGGATTTTAAATAAAGTCTCACAGAAGATTATATATCTAATAATGAATAGAATTTTTCTGCACTTACATTCTATTACATTGAAGCCCATTTAGCATACTTATTCTTTCTTAGAAATTTACAGGAGCCTTGTCTGAGAAAGAAGTAAATAATAGATAGTGAATAGACACAAATTATTTTACTGCTTCACCGTATACTGTTGTATTTTATAATTTTCTTACATTAAATGTTGTAATATACAAAATATACATTTGTATATTAATTAATACTGTGTAATATACAATGTTCAAATTGTAATATACAAAGTATTAATCTTCCACTAAAGTGAATGTAAGTCTTTCCATTGATACCAAGCGGATCTGAACAAGGCTTTGGAGAATAAATTTAAATAAATAATCTTAATTCTAAAATAACTCTAAACATCCTCCTGAGCCATTCCTTCTGTATTCTTGCTTAACTGAGGGCTGACCTTAAGACCTACTTGTCCTTGGAGCATTTGGAGCTGTTTGTCAGAATAATATATTTCAATAACACTGCAGCATCTAAAATGACCATTGATATATACTATATTTACTCACCACATATATCTTTCCAAAAGGATACCACATATATCCAAAAACCCAGCATGTTTCCAGAAAACAACCTTCCAAAATTAGAAAATCTGATTTTCTGCACAGGAAAGAAGGGAAACCATGGAGACACTGTAGGATGCTTGCCATGCTTCTTTGCCTGCCAGGGGTGGAGGGGACAGAGTTCACCCTTTGGGTCAGAACTACAGTGTTGATCTTCTTGTGGCCACAACTGAGCCAGTCAGGAGCTCCCTGCAGTCATCATTCAGCCATAGATTTGGAAAAATCTTTTTTTTCCTTCATTTTGCGTTCCCAAGATAGGGTGCATGTATTATCTGGGGACATGTGGTGTGTGAGAAAAATATGGTATCTTGTGTAGGTTATGAGTACTGGATTTTATTTGTGTGTGTATGTGTGACAGAGAAAGAGATTTTTTGGGTTAACAAATGTACATGACAACTCAGCTTTTGAAGAGTTGCTTCTGCCGCTCAGCTTCATGGGGTGAATTCTGCTTTTTTGCTCAGAAACAGATCCGTAGTACTTATACCGCTATTATAACTTCCTGCTGCTTTTCAGGAGCAGTTATATGGAGAGTCACAGCAGAGAGAGCCCTTAAGCCCTTTTTCTTCTCATCTTCCAATGAGTCAGATGTGATAAGGTAATTTTGAACAACTCTTCCAAATGTAAAACTCAGATTATTATAAGCAGGAAAAGCATATGAGGCTCACAAAATAAAGTCTAAAAGGTTGATTTCTCACTGCCTGCCTTTGTGGTTAAATAGCAATTTTAGCTCTTGTTAAAAGAGTTCATTGACACCAAGTGGGGGTCCAAAATATATTGGTGAGAAATTAATTCACAGAGAGATTAAACGGGTGGTAACCAGGAAAAAAAAAATAAGCCAGACATGTTGCATGTCCCGTTATATATAAAACAAGGTTAGCTGAAATGCAAACAATGATCTTCAACAATTTCCCCTCACTGACTGAGGCCAGAGTTGAGACTAATGTTTTGGGGATATTATTATTCAGGGGGATTCAGAATTATCATTGACCAATACCTAGAATACACAAGGTAAAGCTTTGGGATTTGGTCCTTCATAGGAAGGGATTGCGTTTCCTGCATGCTGTAGTGGTTTAGTGTGCTTAATTATGTTCCTCTTTAGTGTCTGACTCCTTCACCTGTAACTTGTTTCCTTGCAGCAGAAGTTTTCTTTGAGCTCATATATCAGGGAGATGTGTTTTCATAGATAAAGAGCCGAAAATCTACCCAAAATGTACTGCTAGCATCTATGCAGACACTATGCAGCCTTCCCAGGAAACATAAAGATTAGATCCATGTAGCCAGTCTGTAAGTAAGGAGATCAGTAAAGGAACAGAGCCTGTATTTCTTCCCCACCAGTCAAGACTGGTGTGCCAACCTGTACAGGTGTGCCAACCACACACTGGAGACTCCATTCCCTTGGCCAATATTTATAGTACTCGGTACCCATTAGGCTTTTTCAGTTGTCACAGTGCTATACAACCCATATCTCTTTGTATCCCTGCAAGGTAGATACTGTTTACATTGCACAGACAGGGGAACTGAAATAGAAACATTAAATGACATGTTCATGTCCCAGCTGGAATTAGCATCATCTTTCTAGACAATTCTAAGGCTGTCTTCATTGTACTTATACGTATGCTTCATAAATACAATGACTATCTCATTGTGGAACCATTTTCAGGTTGGGATGTGAAAGTGAGGCATAGGAAAATTAAATGACTTGTCCAAGGGGTCACATAGGAAATCTGTGTCAAAGCTAGAAACTGAAACAGCTGTTCTGCATATCAGCTCAATATCTTAGCTATAACACTGTCTTTCCAGTGCTGCCAATAGAAGCTAGAAATTCCTGGATTCCTGTCTATACTCCTACTACTTGGTCATGATTCCCCTCTGTCAAACAGAACAAATTTAAAATTCACATAGTGTTACTGCTGCTAGAAGTAGCATCTCTTGCCAAGAATGATCAATTACCATCTTCAGTAGGGTAGATTCAGAAGAGCAAGAGGCCATCAGACCAGCAAACCATGACAGGTCATAAGCTGTGAAGGCCTTCTGCAAATCCTACTACCTGATCAGAGATGAAAAGGGTTAAGAAAGAACACTCAGTATCGTACAACATCAAAGCATTTTGTACTCTCTTGTCTCTCTCTACAGTTTTGTGGTCATAGACAGTTAAATTAAGAATGCCTTTGTAAACATTTTTCATTGCCGTTAGTGCCCTTCTCTGGTATTATTCAAACCCTTTGAGTTTTCAAGGTTTGGCTAATCCTATTTCTTTTAAAATTGCATTAAGTCCCTTGGTATGTATCATGGATACTGAAAGGAATGAATGCACACCTTGCAAAAAGAGCAGAATAGGTCTCACATATAAGGAGAACTGAGCTGGTCAGCATCCATAAGAGCAACTTTTACCTCTCGAACATAGTAATGGACAGACATAGCTAATGGATTGGACTATCAGTAAAAATGGTTTTGAACTCCACTGCAATGACTATTCATTATGCTGGCTTCCATCACCTGCAACATACACAGCACTAGATTTACAAACTCCATATTTTTCAGAGTTTTGACACAAGACATCACAACCAATCTTTTACCATCCAGAAAAATAACTTTGGCAAGTCTCAGAAACCTTTTGTTTCCTCTTTACTGGTCAGCAATTATAGATGCACAGGACACAAGTCATTTGTTCTTAATATGGCACATCCTTAGAGGCTTCAGCTGAAAAACGCAATCCATTTTGGCTGACTACTGTGACATCCCAAACCTGCACATCACATTGCAGACTGAATTGCTCCACATTGTGATTTTGACGAGATAAGGGGCGTGGGTTAGCACAGAACCATTACCATTTAAAAGCAGTCACATTACATTACACATAACAGTTTTTGTAAAAACAAAAAATAGCAGGCTCAATGGCAGTCCTAACGAGTTAAAACCTCTATTTACCTATAGAATAGTACCAACATGAGCAGCTGCAATACAGAGGTCTCCCATAAGGACATACCAAAGTTCCTCAAGCCGAATGTGGATGGAACAGCCCTAGGGGTTAGAAAGTATGTCAGTGTCTATACCTAATTAGCCCTTAGCCTCTCTGCTGAGACTGCCAGCAAGGATGACAATTAGCACCAATTGGGATGATGGCTTTTTATAATATGGACACCTGTTCATCAGGAAATGGACTGAGACCACCAACTCATTTCACATAGGCCATTGAACACAGCAGCCATCATATAGTAATGAGTCAACTTATGGCCACTGTCAAGTAAGGCTGAATTTAAACTGAAGATACAAAGATCCATATTCTATTTCCTATTCCCTCAGCTTGCGAGGCCACTTGTAACATCCTTCTAGAAACTGTCTTTGTATTGCTCTTATTTCAGTAATTTTGGCTACAGTGATTTGTGCCTTTTCTTATGAAATAAATGACTTGAGTTATAAAAGTGCTTTCATGTATTCTCCTGTCCCCTGAAAACCTTAGTGTTCAAAGTTTGTCAAGTTGCACCTGCAGAAAAATCCTGACCTTGTGTCTAGATGACTTGTGCATATAGCCCAACCTGCCATTAATTTTTCAAGTACTGTAGAAAACTAATTTTCCTTGGACTTATTTTTCCCTCCCAGACCATAAAAACTTTGAGTGATTATAAATGTGTCCCAGCATTTTCCAGGCCATGTCATAGATATGTTCCTTACAGCTCTATTCAAACCAACATAACTTCCATTACAAGTCTCTCTTTTTGTGCCATAAATCATTATATAAAAATTTGGCATGATAGACTGGGACAGACCTTTACCTTTATCTTTTAAATCAATGGCAATGCTATTTTCATTGTATAGCACTTGTCTTGAAAATCTCGGAGGAGGATGGTGCAATATAATTAGTAATGCCACTGACATGCTTTGTCTCACCCACAGAAATAGCATCATTATCTCTTTCATTATCTATTGCACAAACTTCTCCAATGCTCTTCTTAATAATAACTGTTGTGTTATTTTGTTGGATTTTTGTGTTGGTATTTCTACTGATGGAAAATTCTTTTTTTCTTTATTTTTAGCATGATTATTTTGGAAAACAATAATTGAAGTCACAACTGTTTTCTTTATCTAAGTTTAAGGCTCATAATTCTCATAATTCCAAACAAGGTAGGATCATGCAGAATGATAAAATAAGATAACTGACTTGAAAGGCAAACAGAGAAAATAGGCCTGTGTACTCATGCTGTGTGGGCACAATTTTTTGTTTACCTATACAAAAGTAAATTCCTGAATAACTATTCAGCTCAACTGAAGCAAATCAGTGTAAAGCCAAAACTGGGTCCTTCCTGCCTAGCCCTGAAACTCCTCACTACCCACCAAATCAATAGAGAGTTGAGGCACTCAACTCCTTAACAGAGACATTTAATCCATATCTTGTGGCATGACATCTTATATTTATAAATAAGAGCTAAATATTTTCTGGTTAGATAATAATGCATGTAAATCAACAACAAACAAGTTTAAAGTGAAGAGAGAAGGGAAGAGAGTCTGATTTCATGTACTGATTAAATTTAAATTTAATTGAGGACTATCTAAAGGTGATTGCACTGACTAGTAGATAGAATGTAAAGCTGGGAGTCAGATAGGTTACTCAAAGAATAGCATTGCCAAATAATAATTTATAATGTAGTCATATTATCCATAGGACAGTCTAAAATTGAACTCATCCTCATGAGCTAATTTGCATCTTCACATTGTGCAGGAAACACAGTCCATTCCCATGAAGGACCAAATCCCAAAGCTTTACCTTAGGTATTGGTCAATGATAATTCTGAATCCCCCTGAACATTAATATCCCCCAGAGCTTTTGTCTCAACTCTGGCCTCAGTCAGCAAGGGTAAATTGTTGAAGAACATTGTTTGCATTTCAGCTAACCTTTTTTTATATGTAATGGGACATGCAACATGTCTGGCTTATATATATTTTTCTTAGATACTACTCATTAAATCTCTCTAGGAATTGATTTCGGACCAACGTATTTTGGACCCCTACTTGGTGGCCATGATCTCTTTTAACAAGACCTAAAATTGCATTTTAACCACAAAGGCAGGCAGTGAGAAATCAACCTTTCAGATTTTATTTTGTAAGCCTCATATGCTTTTCCTTCTAATAATAATCTGAGTTTTACATTTGGAGAAGTTGTTCAAAATTATCTGCAGGATTTAAGAGAACTGAAAGATACTTCAAGATCTCAAGATAATTTAGGATTTTAGGCACTGTTTACAGACAATGACTAGACAAAACCAGTTTATGATTTAGAGTCCAAAATGTTTTTCTAAGCAAGCAAACAAGTGATGTGAGTAATTAATCAGGCTAATCAATGACCCTGTGTGTTGTTAATTAATGGCCCTGTGTGTTGTTAATTAATGGTCATGACGATTATTGTTGGACTCTCAGCCAACAGAGTATTTATCTACTTTCCAGGCTCAGAGATTTTGCAGTGTTTCTCTGATCCCCACCCCTCAAAACAAACAAACAAAAAAACCCCCAAAAGCCACATTTTTTAAATGGCTTCTAAGAAGATTTGGGGGGGAGTCCAAAAGATAACGTGAAAAATGAGAGAGCATTATTTTTATGAATATCATGAGCATATTGATTTACTTGCCTGATATTAGCCAGTCAGTCAGCACAAAGTTAAATCAAAGGAAGATGTTGTGCAGTGAAGGTGGGGAGCAGGGGATGGACAAACAGGAAATTAAATAATAGTAGAGATAAGACACCTTGGATGAACAACTTCAAGGGAGTTAAGATAATGGTTTGGTCATTAATTGGTTATTTTCTAAGAACTAGCATAGTCTCAACTGCTGGTTTGCAAAGGTGAAAGCCTACAGATTGAAAGACCCTCTGGGAAAAAAGGAGGGGCTGTGAGTGACCATTGGCATAAGTTATAATATATTTTATTGTTTTGATGGAGAAACATTCAGAGCTGGCTGCAGGGACTGACTGTCCAGGCCCAGCAGAGTATAAAAGGAGACTCCCCAGGTGACCAGGGAGCCAGTGAACAGGGGCTGCAAACAGAGTAAGCAGTTTGCAGGCCAGTTCCCAAGCCAGTTCATGGGCACTCCTCCCCCCACCGCCCCCTTTTTTTGAGGGGCAAGTCTTTCAGCTTGGCATGAGGAAGCAGGGGAAAAAAGGAACCTTTTGGGGCTAACAAGAAATAAGCAGGCCAGGTCCAGGTGAGCTTACTAGGAAGGTCTGCTTGGAAGAAGAGCAGTAAGAGAAAAAAGGCAGATTAAAAGACCCAGGAAAATGAGTGGAGGACATTGCAATGCCAGAGCCACTGCCACTGCCTCTGCTTGCACCTGTGAGGTTTCTGTCCCAGCAGAACCGGTCACCATCAATGCTTCTACCCAGATCCAGGTTTGGCGCGGTGGGGACTGAGGTTTGCAGGTTCCTTCCAAAGATGACCAGGTCGGGGAGTGCCTGCAGAGTGAGCGGTGCCTCCTGATGATGTCTCTCAGGGAACAGGCAAGAGAAATACAGGAGGTGATGAGGCTCTGAAGCATCCTCTGCCATGAGGTGTTCATCAATTTAATGCTGGAGGAGACCTCCAGGACTGTGGAGGAAGAAATGCAAGACACAGCACTAGAGAAGAGAAAGGACATGGAGACTGAAGGGGGTGGAAGCTGGAGGCTTGTGACTTCTGGCAGCAAGCAAAGATTTTCACCTCTAGCTGCAGTGGTTCATCTGGAGAACAGATATGCAGCCCTAGCAGCGGAGAGGGAGGAGCACATTCCATTGGTGGAGGAAGACAGGCCAGGCCTCACCAAGGTGGGAAGGATCAAGATGGTCACGACCAAGAAGAAGCAATGTGTGGTGGTGGTTGGAGACTCCCTTATGTAGGAGACAGAGGGAACCATCTGCCAACCTGACCTGTTGCCTTGGGAGGACTTCTGCTTTCCTGGAGCCCAGATCTGAGATGCCACAGAGGGACTACCAAGGTTCATCCGGCTCTCTGACTAGTACCCAATGCTGCTCATCCACGTGGGCACCAATGATACTACCAGGGAAGACCCTGAGCATATCAAAAGTGACTACAGGGCTCTGGGTGCAAGGGTGAGGGGGTCTGGGGCTCAGGTCATGTTCTCATTAATCCTCTCAGTCAAGGGAAAAGGCCCGGGCAGGAGCAGGTGCATCCTGCAGATCAACACCTGGCTGCACAGGTAGTGTTGCCAGCAGCCACCACGGCAAGTTCCTCCAAGAAGAAGGATTCCTGGGAAGAGATGGGATCCACCTGATGAAGAGAGGGAAGAGCATCTTCACAGACAGGTTCTCTAACCTAGGGAGGAGGGCTTTAAACTAGGTTTGCCGGGGGATGGAGACCAAAGCCCTGAGGTAAGTGTGGAAGTGGGAGACCTGGAGGAAGAGCAAGCAGGAGCGAGGCAAAAGGGGAGGTGCTCTCATGCTTCCTGAGAAATCAGGGCAATTGGCTAGTTAACCTCAGATGCCTGTACACAAATGCACAGAGCCTGAGAAACAAGCAGGAAGAATTGGAAGTCCTTGCACAATCACAGAACTATGACGTGATTGGAATAATACAGATGTGGTGGGATAGCTCGCATGACTGGAACACTGTCACGGATGGGTACAAACTGTTTAGGCAGGACAGGCAGGGGAGAAGAGGAGAAGGAGTTGCTCTTTATGTAAAAGAGCCATATGATTACTCAGAGCTCCAGTATGAAACTGAAGATAGGCCTGTTGAGAGTCTCTAGGCTAGGGTCAGAAGGGAAAGCAACAAGGGTGATGTTGTGGTGGAGGTCTACTATAGACCACCAGACCAGGAGCAAGTGGTGGATCAGGCTTTCTTCAAACAGGAAGTTTCCTGATCACAGGCCCTGGTTCTCATGGGGGACCTCAATCACCCTGACAGCAGTGCGCAGGCAATCCAGGAAGTTTCTGGAGAGAATTAGGGACAACTTCCTGGTGTGAGTGTTGGAGCAGCCAACTAGGGGCCATGCTCTTCTTGACCTGCTGCTCACAAACAGGGAAGAATTAGTGGGGAATGTAGTAGCGGATGGCAACTTGGACAGCAGCGATCATGAGATGATTGAGTTCAGGATCCTGAGGAAAGGAAGGATGGAGAGCAACAGAGTAAGGACCCTGGACTTCAGAAAAGCAGACTTTGACTCACTCAGGGAACTCATTGGCAGGATCCCCTGGGAAGCCAGACTGAGTGGGGGAGCATCAGGCTCAGAAGGTAATAATCAATGGCTTCATGTCTAGTTGGCAGCTGGTATCAAGTGGAGTGCTCCAGGGATCGGTCCCGGGGTCAGTTTTGTTCAATATCTTCATCAACAACCTGGAAGATGGCATAGAGTGCACCCTCAGCAAGTTTGCAGATGACACTAAGCTGTGGGGAGTAGTAGATATGCTGGAGGGCAGGGCTAGGATTCAGAGTGACCTAGACAAATTGGAGGATTGGGCCAAAAGAAATCTCATGAGGTTAAACAAGGACAACTGCAAAGTCCTGCACTTAGGATGGAACAATCCCATGCATCAGTACAGGCTGGGGACTAACTGGCTGGGCAGCAGCTCTGCAGAAAAGGACCTTGGGGTTACAGTGGACAATAAGCTGAATACGAGTCAACACTGTGTTCTTGTTGCCAAGAAGGCTAACAGCATACTGGGCTGCACTGGTAGGTGTGTTGCCAGTAGGTCAATGGAAGTGATTATTCCCCTCTATTCAGCACTGAGGAGGCCACATCTGAAGTACTGTGTTCAGTTGCCCCCAGTATAGAAAGGGTGTGGCCAAATTGGAGAGAGTCCAGCAGAGGGCATCAAAAATGGTGAGGGAGCTGGGAAACATGACTTATGAGGAAAGACTGAGGGAACTAGTCTTATTTAGTCTAGAGAAGAGGAGACTGAGAGGTAATTTAACAGCAGCCTTAAACTACCTGAAGCGGGGTTCAAAAGAGGATGGACCTAGACTGTTCTCAGTGGTGGCAGATGACAGAACAAGGAGCAACAGTCTCAAGTTGCAGCAAGGGAAGTTTAGGTTAGATATTAGGAAGATTTTTCTCACTAGGAGGGTAATAAAACACTGGAACAGGGTACCCAGAGAAGTGGTGGAAGCTCCATCCTTGGAGATTTTCAAAACTCAGCTAAACAAAGCTATAGCTGGGATGATCTACTTGGAGGTAGTCCTGCTTTGAGCAGGGGGTTGGACTAGATGACCTCCTGAGGTCCCTTCCAACTCTAACTTTCTGTGATTCTATGACTGCCTGTCTCTGCCAGGCAGAAATGATGTAAAATGGAATTTACTACAACTCATTTGAAAAATTAAGTAGTAGGTAAGGGAAATACGTATATAGACATTTATTGTGTCACCCTTATCTTGGATACCCTGAGTTGAATAAATAATAAGTTTTTTTAAATACTTCAATCAGCTGCTGGTCTTGAGTTCTTGGAGGAAAAGGGCCAACGGACAACAGCTAGCTGGGCTGGTTGTGTTAACACAGCTGTAAACAGGTGCAACAAGGGGGAACAGTAAAAAAACACAGGCTTAGAATGGCAGGACTCCCAGAGGGAGGTCTTCGTCATCGTGTCTCCAATCCAAACTTTCTATATTGGCTGCTCCCAATATTTTGCACTGGCCACTGCTTCGGGTGTTAGTGCTGCCAATTCTTGTGGAGTGTATTGTGGCACTGCAGGGCATCTCAATAGATGATCCATGGTTTGCTTCTCCTGACAAACACATTGGTTGATTGCATAGAGGACCCATGATTTCATGAGAAAGTTGCATCTTCCAAGACCCACTCTCAATTTGTTCATGCTCCACCATATGTGCCATTTGTAGTTGGAACTGGATGCTAACTCCTTAGTGGGGGTAATTCCTCACTGGCTCCATTCAACAGCTTCGTCACTTACTTTTTCCCATTCTTTTTGCCAGAGGGTAGTTCTGGCTGATTCTGGTGATGTGGTCAATGGTGTGGTAGGGGACTAAGAGTTATTTCTCAATGACAGACCATGGTACACTGATTGATGTCATATAGTGGGTGGCAGTCATCCGACTCTTGTACCTGCAAGTCAATTTCTCCTGCTACTTTGCTCCTGATGTAAGGGGGTGCTATACTGGATAGTGCGTATAGGCAGGAAACAGGGGTGGGCTTTAGGCAGCCTCCTATAATTCTACATGTATCATTTAGGGTGGTGTCAATATGTTTACTGTGACTTGAGTGTCCCCAGGTGGTGCAGGCATATTTGGCCACAGAGAAACAAAGTGCTAAGGCAGTAGTGCATAGGGTGGATGGATGTGCTCCCCACTTGGAATTTGGAGTTTATGCAAAATGTTGTTTCATGTGTTGACCTTGGCTTTGGTATTTAATATGTGCTTTTTGTAACAAAGTGTATGGTCCAGTGCTACCCCTAACTAGACCAGGTTTTTCTGATGGTCGAGACACTGGTCACCCCAGGTGACATTCAGGTGTCATTTCAAATCGCGTTTCCTCAGATGGAAAGTGCAGATTTGTGTTTTGCTAGGGTTGGGTTTGAGATAATTATTTAGGTAATAATCTGACATCTCGTCCAGTGTCCTCTCCAGGATCTTTTCTGTATCCTCAAAATTCTTCTGCTGTGTGGTAATACAGAGATCATCAGCATAGATGAAATACTGACATTCAGCAGGTTTGGGTAGAGTTAGGGATAGCAACTGAGATTACCAGACTTAATCTGGGGTCTTCATTACAAGAACATAATTTCTGGGCCTACCTTTTAATAAAGGTTTCCATATGTAAGCATGGCTTTAAAAATACTTTTAAAACTTCTGACCAGTTTGAGCTGTTTTCCAAAGCATCTCTCCAGTGAGTAATTTCAATGACATGAAATAAAAAGTTCCGTATATCATATACCAAATGCTAGTAAAAGTTCAGTCATATAATTGGGAAGCCAAGATTCCTAGATTTTCAGTGATACAGAATGGGTGTTCACAAGACATCAAAACTAAAAGATGTCACAAGATAATGAGACAAATTCTTTTATTGGGTCAACTGTATAGTCAGGAAAGATGTTAGATAAGTGCAAAGTGCCCTTCCTCAGGTCAGTCTCAGCAGATCCAAGGAAGAACTTTGTGCTTGAAAGCTTGTCTAACATCTCTCCCAACCATACAATTTGTCCACTAAAAGATATCACCAAAAATCCTTACCTCACTTATATTTCCTAGACCAACATAACTACAACAGCACTCCAGCCCTACTGTTCATATCCCATCCAGTACTGCCATGAATCCAGTAGAGGTCATGAATATAATAATTCCTTCAAAATGGGAATTCTTGTTGAGCATCTATGTCATTTGCTACATGTTCAGAGTGCAGTCATACATTTCCTTACTAGGGAGTCATATTTCACCATTCTTTTTACGTATATTGACTGCCTGCAAAAGGGACTGATTTTTAAATTGGCACTTGAATTTTCTAATCCCTTAATGGTATAAAGCCTGGTCACATTCCAGAGCTTTTGTTTTATGTGATGCCACCTTTGCATTTTAAATTGGCAGGTGATCATGCTGCACTGGGAGCAACATGGTAAAATTTACTTCCCGCTAGGTGCATCTACACGAGACTTTTGCTGTGCAGTTGACTCATTAAATGTGCAGTAAATATTTCTGTGCCTACACATGTGCCCCTCTTAGGCTGCATGAAACTAATAAACTCCACAGCAAGGTAGTACTTGTAAATACAAGTCCTACCCCATTGTGGAGTTTTCATGCACAGAAACACGTGTGTAGATACTGACTAGCTGGCTGGGGCATGAAGATGCTTCAGAGCCAGGGCTGGCCAGCCCCTACACAGCATATTGAGCAAGGTCAGGGAAGCCCTAGTTTGGCAGGGGGACCCACCAGATCCCCTGCAGCTGGGGCTGCTGTGACCTGGCTCAATGTGCTACTGTCTGGGCACACATGCAGACATGCACCCAGGAGTTTTCCAGGAGCAATAAACTGTGGAGCAATAGGTTTCACAGTTTATAGCTGCCCCTAATGGCACATGTACACATGCCTCTTGAAATTCATCTGAGCATCTACCTCCGCACTTTTAAATGAGTGACATTTAAGTAATATTCTTTGTCTTGGAGAAGTGTTTTAGAATGACCACTGTCTGGCCCCTTGTTTACAATGACACTTCTAGTTTAACTGCTTTGGGGTCTCTTTTTTATTATTTTTTTGGATTGTTTTTTAAAATACTATTTTATTAGCTTTTAAAAGATGACCCATTCCTCTTTCCAGAGGATGTGGTTCTTTCTGCTGTCTCTGGCTTGCATTTCATTTGGTATTTCTATATGATTAGAAAACTTTGCAAGAACAAACACAAGCAAGAATGAGATTTATGCAGACTGGGAACAAAATAATGTTATAAAACAATCGCTCTGTATCTTTCAGATATTGTGCTGCAATTGCTTTCTTAATTTTTTACACATCTTACCTGCAGGTTCACTGTAAACAGAACCACCATGCAATTTGAAGACATGCAATTAGACAGTTGTAGTTTGTAGACATGCAATTAGAATTCAAATTACCATGGGAGAGAAGGCACTTCTAGCCTTATTAGGATACTGCTGCTATCAGTCAAGCAAAGAGTGTTATTTTCTAGAGAAAGGTTAACAGAACTTTTCTGTAAACTTCAGCAAAGTCAGTGGCATTTCAGCCACAGTGACGAATGATAGCTGAGGAGTTGTCAAAGATACTACCATTTTTTTTTCTCTTTAGCAAGGGAAGAATCTCAGCCTTTGGCAATTTCTGAAAGTTACATGTATTCAGTTGTATCAGGCTGAGAAAGGGTATTTGTACCCATAGGCTTGCAAAGAAGATTTTTTCCAACTGTTTAAGTTGGTCTAATAAAAGATATCAGATCTACCCAAATAACTTTGTCTGCCTATGTCCTTAGATGGGCATGGCTACAACCTATACCCATATATCCAAGGAGACTGCACTGAAAAGCCCAATGACATTATTCTTAGGGTACATACAAAAGTTACATTTAGATCAATGTGACTAGACCTAGGTTGATCTAGATGCCTAATAGCATAGGCATTCAGAGTGGGGAAATAAGGCAAAAAATTACGGTTCCAATCTAAATTAGTTCACCCAAGGAGGTGAACTAACATGGATTGGGAATGGGTAAACCTGTTCTATTGAACTCCTGTACATATTTGGAGTGCAGCTCCAGGGCTGGGAAAGCCCAGCTACTCACCCCAGCCCCAGGGCTGTTCTCTTCCAATCTCTTCCCCCACCAACCCACACACACACCTGATGGGGCTATTTTTAGAGTCTCCCCACTCCTGGACAGACAACCCCCTGCAGACCTACCAGCCCCACTCCGCTAATTCCCGTTACTCTCCCGCACCCTATATTACTTGCTCCAGGTCACCACACAGCTCCTGGTACCAGGGAACACTTGTACATGCCATTCCTGGTGTATGTTCATGTGACTTAAAATGAGCTGCATGAATATAGACCAAATGCAACAGATGACTAGACACACCCTAAGTGTGTATGCACCTTTAGAAGATGGATTTGGCTACACTCCTTTTAGTTTAGGTAGTGGGGCTGGTGCAATTTAGATGTGTAGGTGCTAAGCTGCACAGTTGACAGCACAGAAGTCACTAGTTTGAGGCCATAGCAGAAGCGCTCGTGGTGTGGCCTTGTCAGATTCCAATGAATGTGTGAATTCTGCTGAATACTTTGTCACGAGAACATGAAAAAGGAAAGTTTACGCAGCAGTTCCCAGATTTCTTGGGTCTGATAGTCCCTCCATTTAGACCATGTCTAGGTTGAAAACTTATTTTCAACTAGCAGTAGCAAGCCATGTTGTTCTTTGCAGGCTGCCTGCTGGCCCAGAATTAGTGCACACATGTCTGCCATCAGGTTAATCAGCAGGCAGCCCATGTAGAACAGAATGGACATATATTTAAGGGTGCTGCTGCCAGGCATGTTAAGTTTGTGGTTTGGATATAGATTCACAGAAGTTTTACACTGATGTAACTTTATTGATTTAAGTTGTGCTACTTTTGTAATTACACTTATGTAACATGAAAGAGAATGAGGATTCAGAAGTTTTGACATAAATCATCTAGGAAGTTTCTGCTCTTCCACCAAAAGCATTCACAGATACAATGACGTATACCTTTTATTTACTTCAAAAGAGCTAGGCCAGCTTGCACCAAATAAGGACTTACTTCAATTTCCTGTCAAAATCAAATTCTATGATTTAACGACTAGCTTTTACTTATGTTATTGCTTAGAATTTTGTACATTGCTTAAAGGTTTCCACACTCCTTAGGGAAATCCAGGTAAAACCTTAGCTCACACATCGGTATAAACAATACTGAAGAAAAAGAAGAATGTGAACAGGAAGTCCACAGTGTTGCACCAGATTTTACTAGCTGAGAATCTGATCCAAACATTTTTTTGTCCTTCCTTCCATCCTGTTAGTGTTAATATGTAGCCAGGACCTTTTGTTTGATTGCTTTAGGTATATACTGGAAAAAATGTGTTTTGGGGGACATCTTTTGACCAAAGCTGCTGTCAGTTACAGAACATTCAGGCTATTTGCTCTTCAGAAAAGGGTAATCTGTTCCTTTTTTCAGCCCATCAAAATATTTAACTATTGATTTGGGAATTCAAAGCATAGATGGTCAAGAATTTTTTTGTCTTTACTTACTAGAAAATTGTTTTATTGAAATTTAAATTGTAGGCTGCTTATGAGGCTGACTCTAGAGTCCTACTAGCTCCTACACCCTCTGGTCTCTCCCCTATTCAGTAATCTCACCCACCTTGTCTTGATGTTAAAATTAGTATGGGAGGCTGCACAGAGGGGAATGCATGCTTTTGAAGAGGCAGGACTTGTCTGGTATGAGGCTTCCCCATAGCCTTGTCCCAGTTTTACTCTTGCTGAGCCCTGTAACTCAGGGCCCAATGTTCAGGACCACAAGCTCCTGAATCAGTTCTGGTCATTACCCGTGACGTCAGGTTCCAGCACCCACAATACCTGCTACACAGGCAGCTAGGGGCCTTGAGTCCTGTTTTTCCTCTACCACCTTCTGCCTTATAGTCCAAGCAAACTTGGCCTCATGTGGCTGCAGAACATATTTTAACCCTCTGGCTTTACAGTCTGGGAAAGCTCAGCTTCATTCAGCCACAGAACACAACTCTAGTCCTTATTATCTGTCCACTCAGTGCAAATTCAAGTTTGGGGTACCCCAGTCACCCCCTTTTAGTGGTCTCTGCCTCTCCTACAGCCACAATCTGGCCCTCTGGGAGAAAGTGAAAACCAAAAAATGCAAGCCCCAGTCCCGGTTCAAAGGAATGTCTCACATGAGGTTCACCACACCCCTTGGTGGTGGGCTCCAAGTAGAAAGGAAAAGAAAATAGAAAATGCCCTGGGGTACTTAGACTGTGTAGCAGGGCACTAAGACATGCCTGCTCTGTAAACCTGAAGAAGCCGGGCCAGGGAGCTCTGCAGGCCAAACAGTGCTCCCCAGCTGCAGGTTGCTGGGGTAACAACCTAAGGGAATAATTGGCCACACCTTCGGACATCATCTGACTGGCTGGAGGTAGGGTTCTGGGATATATAAGCCCAGGATGTAGGTAGCAGACACACACTCTCTCCCTGGTGGCTGATGGGGAGGAAGCTCTTGCCTGCTGAAGCTACTTGAGACCTGGTGCTGCCTGCCTAGCTCTCCCTGCTACTGTCTGCTTTGCTATCTGGGTGCTACATGCCTACAGGGAGTCTCCCAGGTACCTAGATAGTGGTATGTTACTCTGAGTGGAAGTTTGTTCCCTTAAAGGGGCATAGCAGGGTTATTATTGTTAGTATTTAAGTTATAGCCTAGGGGCTTGTGTTTGTGTTCATGTTTACCCTGCTGGATTGGGATGAGGCTAGAAGGGGAGGTTTGGAGGCCTCATTAGTGTCTGGGGGGAGAGGGCATATGATTTGGTAGAGCTCAGTGTCAGAAATAGTGAATAGAGCACCAGAAGGGTGCAGCTACAGGGGCGCAGTGAGCCCAGAGCACCAGAGGGGCATAGCCAGAAGGGCTCAGTGAGCCCATCTCACCAGGGGGATGCAGGTACAGGGTTGGTGCAGCTAAGGGGGTGCAGAACCAGGTGTCTGGGAGAAAGGCATAGAGCCAGGCATCGGAGAGAGAAGCACAGAAAGCCAGTCACTAGAGAACTCAGGGCCTGTGTTGCAGAGAGACAGGAGCCAGAGGGCTCAGTGCTGGGGCATACAGAGTTGACATTGTAGTAACACTTGCAAGGCATGGGACATGTGTAGAGGAGACTGGAGTGTGTATGCACCAGTATAGCTGGGTGCATGAAGGGCAGTCTCCTGCCTAATGAACAACTTCATTACTTACTAACAAGGCGTGGCAGAAAAATTGGTGGACAATAGCTGCCCAAGATAGGTGGGTAGGTTGATGCAGAGGTCAGCCTCAGGATGGCCCTCTGTCACAAATTGCTTCCTATGCAGGTACCCAGCTTCTTTTCACTCGGGGCTGCCTCCTGAGTCCTCTCACTGCAGTCTGAGCTCCAGTCCTCATACCTCTCAGAGAAAGTTCCAACTATGATGGCTTCCATAGCCATAAACTTGGGCTTAAAAAATGTTCCCTTGGTCATATGCCTCCACATGGACCTGGTGGCCACTTTGCTTCCCTTGCCTATGAGTTTGCCTCTGGAGTCAGCACTGGAGCACAGGCAGAAGAGGTGAAGGGGAAGGAAGCAAAAGGGAAGAGGGGCAGAATCCACGTAACTAGGAAACCAGGGGTATGGCAGAGCACAGGGTGTGTCTGCCACTTTAAGGGCCTGGAACTGGCAGCCTCCAGGTGCCTGACAAGGGCAGCCATTTTGAGGCAAGGGCTGCCTATATAAACAAGGCAGTTTGGCTGCAGGAGGGACGCAGCAA
>NW_005841924.1:1610014-1658637 GCF_000455745.1 Alligator sinensis
AAACTGTTTAGGCAGGACAGGCAGGGGGGAAGAGGAGAAGGAGGTGCTCTTTATGTAAAAGAGCCATATGCTTACTCAGAGCTCCAGTATGAAACTGAAGATAGGCCTGTTGAGAGTCTCTAGGCTAGGGTCAGAAGGGAAAGCAACAAGGGTGATGTTGTGGTGGAGGTCTACTATAGACCACCAGACCAGGAGCAAGTGGTGGATCAGGCTTTCTTCAAACAGGAAGTTTCCTGATCACAGGCCCTGGTTCTCATGGGGGACCTCAATCACCCTGACAGCAGTGCGCAGGCAATCCAGGAAGTTTCTGGAGAGAATTAGGGACAACTTCCTGGTGTGAGTGTTGGAGCAGCCAACTAGGGGCCATGCTCTTCTTGACCTGCTGCTCACAAACAGGGAAGAATTAGTGGGGAATGTAGTAGCGGATGGCAACTTGGACAGCAGCGATCATGAGATGATTGAGTTCAGGATCCTGAGGAAAGGAAGGATGGAGAGCAACAGAGTAAGGACCCTGGACTTCAGAAAAGCAGACTTTGACTCACTCAGGGAACTCATTGGCAGGATCCCCTGGGAAGCCAGACTGAGTGGGGGAGCATCAGGCTCAGAAGGTAATAATCAATGGCTTCATGTCTAGTTGGCAGCTGGTATCAAGTGGAGTGCTCCAGGGATCGGTCCCGGGGTCAGTTTTGTTCAATATCTTCATCAACAACCTGGAAGATGGCATAGAGTGCACCCTCAGCAAGTTTGCAGATGACACTAAGCTGTGGGGAGTAGTAGATATGCTGGAGGGCAGGGCTAGGATTCAGAGTGACCTAGACAAATTGGAGGATTGGGCCAAAAGAAATCTCATGAGGTTAAACAAGGACAACTGCAAAGTCCTGCACTTAGGATGGAACAATCCCATGCATCAGTACAGGCTGGGGACTAACTGGCTGGGCAGCAGCTCTGCAGAAAAGGACCTTGGGGTTACAGTGGACAATAAGCTGAATACGAGTCAACACTGTGTTCTTGTTGCCAAGAAGGCTAACAGCATACTGGGCTGCACTGGTAGGTGTGTTGCCAGTAGGTCAATGGAAGTGATTATTCCCCTCTATTCAGCACTGAGGAGGCCACATCTGAAGTACTGTGTTCAGTTGCCCCCAGTATAGAAAGGGTGTGGCCAAATTGGAGAGAGTCCAGCAGAGGGCATCAAAAATGGTGAGGGAGCTGGGAAACATGACTTATGAGGAAAGACTGAGGGAACTAGTCTTATTTAGTCTAGAGAAGAGGAGACTGAGAGGTAATTTAACAGCAGCCTTAAACTACCTGAAGCGGGGTTCAAAAGAGGATGGACCTAGACTGTTCTCAGTGGTGGCAGATGACAGAACAAGGAGCAACAGTCTCAAGTTGCAGCAAGGGAAGTTTAGGTTAGATATTAGGAAGATTTTTCTCACTAGGAGGGTAATAAAACACTGGAACAGGGTACCCAGAGAAGTGGTGGAAGCTCCATCCTTGGAGATTTTCAAAACTCAGCTAAACAAAGCTATAGCTGGGATGATCTACTTGGAGGTAGTCCTGCTTTGAGCAGGGGGTTGGACTAGATGACCTCCTGAGGTCCCTTCCAACTCTAACTTTCTGTGATTCTATGACTGCCTGTCTCTGCCAGGCAGAAATGATGTAAAATGGAATTTACTACAACTCATTTGAAAAATTAAGTAGTAGGTAAGGGAAATACGTATATAGACATTTATTGTGTCACCCTTATCTTGGATACCCTGAGTTGAATAAATAATAAGTTTTTTTAAATACTTCAATCAGCTGCTGGTCTTGAGTTCTTGGAGGAAAAGGGCCAACGGACAACAGCTAGCTGGGCTGGTTGTGTTAACACAGCTGTAAACAGGTGCAACAAGGGGGAACAGTAAAAAAACACAGGCTTAGAATGGCAGGACTCCCAGAGGGAGGTCTTCGTCATCGTGTCTCCAATCCAAACTTTCTATATTGGCTGCTCCCAATATTTTGCACTGGCCACTGCTTCGGGTGTTAGTGCTGCCAATTCTTGTGGAGTGTATTGTGGCACTGCAGGGCATCTCAATAGATGATCCATGGTTTGCTTCTCCTGACAAACACATTGGTTGATTGCATAGAGGACCCATGATTTCATGAGAAAGTTGCATCTTCCAAGACCCACTCTCAATTTGTTCATGCTCCACCATATGTGCCATTTGTAGTTGGAACTGGATGCTAACTCCTTAGTGGGGGTAATTCCTCACTGGCTCCATTCAACAGCTTCGTCACTTACTTTTTCCCATTCTTTTTGCCAGAGGGTAGTTCTGGCTGATTCTGGTGATGTGGTCAATGGTGTGGTAGGGGACTAAGAGTTATTTCTCAATGACAGACCATGGTACACTGATTGATGTCATATAGTGGGTGGCAGTCATCCGACTCTTGTACCTGCAAGTCAATTTCTCCTGCTACTTTGCTCCTGATGTAAGGGGGTGCTATACTGGATAGTGCGTATAGGCAGGAAACAGGGGTGGGCTTTAGGCAGCCTCCTATAATTCTACATGTATCATTTAGGGTGGTGTCAATATGTTTACTGTGACTTGAGTGTCCCCAGGTGGTGCAGGCATATTTGGCCACAGAGAAACAAAGTGCTAAGGCAGTAGTGCATAGGGTGGATGGATGTGCTCCCCACTTGGAATTTGGAGTTTATGCAAAATGTTGTTTCATGTGTTGACCTTGGCTTTGGTATTTAATATGTGCTTTTTGTAACAAAGTGTATGGTCCAGTGCTACCCCTAACTAGACCAGGTTTTTCTGATGGTCGAGACACTGGTCACCCCAGGTGACATTCAGGTGTCATTTCAAATCGCGTTTCCTCAGATGGAAAGTGCAGATTTGTGTTTTGCTAGGGTTGGGTTTGAGATAATTATTTAGGTAATAATCTGACATCTCGTCCAGTGTCCTCTCCAGGATCTTTTCTGTATCCTCAAAATTCTTCTGCTGTGTGGTAATACAGAGATCATCAGCATAGATGAAATACTGCAGCAGGAAATGGCTGATCATTAATGTAGATGTTGAATAAAAGTTGGGACAAGTACACTGCCTTGTGGTAAGCCATTCTTTTGAGAGTGCCATCTATTTTTCTAGTCATTTATTTCCACATAGAGAGAGGTAAATGTAGTGGTATCTGTCATCCACAGGTTGGTCTTAAAAGCGGCTACCAGTATGGCTACCAATGCAAACCTTGTCTCACGCCATGGGAATAGGGGATATTTGTTGCTTGGTAATCCAATCTGAAGTGGGAAACACTATGGGGTTACACACTAGCTAAAATAACAAGTAGTGGACCACATCTGGTATCCATGGTGGGACTCAGAAAGTCCCCATTAGTATCCATGATGGGATCAGAAAGAGACCACAAATGCAACTCACTCCAGAGCCAATACATGTAATATTGTTGAAACACTAAAAATGTTAAATTTTAAAGTTTTTTTCTGATAGCAAGTTTGCACCTTCAAAACTTTGTTCTCTATAGATAAATGCTTCCAATTCCATACACCCTAACTGGCTTGGTCATTACTAGTTAAGTCCTGTATTTCTACACACTCTCACCATCTGGCTAAATGGATGGCTTGCCTAAGATGCTAGCACCCTGCACTAACAATGCGCTGGTAGCTTTGAGACATCCCTGATGCCCTGGTTGTTTTTTTCTTTGCTGGTTGAAAAACAATCTATACAGCATTCACATACTCCACACACATCTTACACCTACTTGTCTCTCCAATTATGTGAGAGATTATATGTATAATTGTGATTTAATTGTCACTTAATCCCTTCTTACAGATTTCTGATGACACAAAAGTGTTTTGGTTAATAAAGAAAAGGAGGAGGATTGCAAGAAACTACAGAAGGATTTAAACACTTTGGGGATTGGGTAACATGATGGCAGTTGCAATTTAACTTGGATAAATTAAGGGAATGCACATTGGCAAAAATGATCTAAACTGCTCATTTTCACTGATGGGTTCTGAATTTGTAGCATACTCTAAGGAAAAACAACAAATAGTGGCTGATACTGTGAGCAGTGAGAATGCCAGTGCAACCGCTTGATGACAAAACAATAAACTTCAGTTAAATGTTTAAAGGTGACCTGCAAGATCTTAATTTAAAGAAATACCAGAGTTTAGAATTGTGTCATAGATATCCTAAATAACCTTGATGAGGTGGTACAAGGCAAATGCATTTGCTGTGATAAATATTTCATGTGAGTAGACATGAGGAAATAAATTATATGGGGCTTAAAAAGGAATCTCCTATACAGGAAGGGGAGGGAAAAAACCTATTATAGGAACCTGTTCCAGACTCTAATATTGGCATGCACTTAAGTGGGGAATTCAGATACTGAATAACATGCTTGAAGAGCAGTTCCCAGTGTCAACTTTCTCAAAGACTGAATGTTGCAGGGTGCGGTCCAGTATAAATTATTCTGCAGCACAGCACTTCAAGTAATCCCAGACAAATACTCACCCAGGTGCTCCAAATAGCATTCCTCCATGCAGGGGCTGTTCATTAGCACAAAATAAAAGATAGTACACAGTTCCTTTCATCCTTTGAGGCTGAAGCTATTCCTTCCCTGTTCCATAAGGTTCTTCCCTTCCCCCTTTCTGGGGAATACAGCACTCCCATCTTTGGTGTAGGGTTCTTTGCAACCTTCCTCCTAGGGCAGAAACCTCAGACTATTTTACTATCTTTAAAGGGCTGTCCTATATGCTTCTAGGGCCTTTTATCTTGATCCTTGCAAGTTTTCTCAGCCTGGCTCAATCCGCAGAGGAGCCCCCCTTCAAGTGTCTCCTGTTCCGATAAAGCTGAATAAATATCAATCCAATTGATTCTCAGAAATGTGAAATGTGCTAATTGAACTGAATGTTCAGAAAAAATCTGTGTTCTGCAAATGCAGCTCTTTTACATTTAGGCTAGGGGCACTAAAAGATGCAGCCATTGTGCCTCATCACAAAAAGCCTCATGTTTCTGGCTAAGGCAAAAAACATCCTCTTGGAAACAAAACATGGGTTAGCATCAGACAGCAACTAACTGATGGCACATGAAGAAGACCAAGGGAGGCAGTAAGAGGTAACAATTTATTTTTTTCATTTTAGAACCCAATTTATTCTGATAAATACTAAGGTGTTGATCCTGGCCATACTCCAGCTGTTCTGCTGCTGCTGCCATAAAGTGTGTCTAACCACAGCTGATTCATCCCTGAAGGATCTTTTCTCCTCTGGCATCGCTGGATGGCTCTAAGCAGTTCCAATGCCATCCCCTTCCCAACTGCCAGTGTAGAAAGACATGGCCAGGGAGAGTGGGCTTGGCTCAGGCTCCCTAGCTGCTATAACAGCTTCATTGGGTTGGTGGCTGCTACTAGACTTAATACTGGGGAAATTAAAAAAAATACTTCTTTGCCACAGTAGGGGATCTTTATAAAATGGTCTCCAACCTTTACTGCAACCTTTACATATGATAGGCTGGCACTTGTGATCAAGCCACTTCCACAGGCCACTGAGTACCTGCCTTCCCTGCTCTCTCTTGCATGCGTACATGCCCATGCCCTACAGTCTCTGTTTACCAGTGCCACAAAGACACCACATGGCCAATGACTGTGCAAAGGGACAAATCCAGTGGTAACAGTAAGCAAAGAAACAAAGATGGGAAGGGAGGGGAAATGTGAAACATAGCACAGGTATGTTTGGGTGCCCCCACCGCCATGTGCTGCCAATTCCTGAGCTACCATAGGCCAAATCCAAATTCTTCACAAGTTAGATCCTGCCCATGGGCCATAGCTTGCTGACCCTAGTTTACAATAATTTAAAAGGTATAACTATTAAGATTCCAGCATCTCAAGCAGAAGGGTGATATCCTGGGTACCCAGTCCCACTTCCATTCATTTCCTTGGGTTACGAGCAGAGTTTGATTTATAGGTCTAGTTCAACTCCTACTGGGGTCAATATAAATCTCGTTGACTTCAGTGAGAATGGAGAAAACAAAACTGTGAGTTTTCTAGCTTAGACCTCTGGCTATACTTGTCAAACAGATTAAATAGTGTATTACACTATAGTGCTTTTGTGAGCTGAACCACACAGAATTAAGGTCTTCACTTACTGAAATAAAAAAGGTGGGGGTGGGGATGGGGGTGTATACAGAGATAACAGACAGGAAGCTTATATTTTTAATTTCTTTTGCTTGATAGTGTATTTCTTATAATTGACTATAATAATGACTTTGTATTTACTACATAATAGATAGCTGGGCACATGCAAAGTCAGCATATGCAAAATTGTAGTCAGGCATTGGTAGTATGAGGAATGGTTTGAAAACTTAAACATTTAGGAATGAAAGTGCTACAAGAGAGATCTTTGTACCAAAAGATGGCAGAGAAAGCTACCTTTTAACATTCCCTTTTGCAGCTCACCCCAGAAGGTTTTTCTCTTTCAATGCTTCCCATCTCCCACATCCCTTATTTGCTTGTATATGTAAGAATGAATGCATTTTGACATGCAAGAAGTAATGCCTAAGACACATCATTCCTTTGTGCTTATTAATGTGGTAAATGAGCTGGAATGCACAGCACTCTCATTCGTGCATACCATGTAACAATAGCAATTTTTCTTCGTATATTATTTTTTGTTTTCACCTAGGTGCTGATAAGAATAATTTGCTGCACTCTATTAAAGGAAACAAATTCTAACACAGCATAATGATCTGATAATATAACAGAAAGTTTTTCATTGGAGACAATGAGCCCTTTCTCAGGAAATGAAACACAGAACCTGTTCTGATCTCATCTACACCATTTTTTTTTATATCAATGTATGTTCACTGACTTCACCTGAGATGCTCCTGATTTATTATGGCATAAATGACAACAGGATCAGGTCCATAGTCTCCTTTTTGTGCTGTGCTAAAGAACAAAAAGAGAAGAAGTTTTATAAGTTATGAGAGGAAATGTCTTTGGAATATGTTGATTTGTATTTAGAGTAAAGGTTCTGCGAATCATGTCTATGGGTTTCCCATCTATTGCCAAAGGTATTACTATGTCTTAACTTGAAAAGAAAGCTCAATATCCTAGAAAAAAACTATTTTAAGCAGCATACAAGAGTAAATTATTGAATTTTAAAATTTATCTTAAACATGTTAAAGAATAAATAACAGCCATATGGGATACTTTATTCTCTATGTGGTATGGATGGAGACAGTGTAAGATTGAATAATGTAGTTCCAAGTTCAGTGTAACACAGCAAGACTCCAATTTATAATAAGTTTGATTTTTTTTATTATTATTATTTTTAGCAGACCTATACTGAGAATTCATGGAGGTTGGGTACAATCCCAGACAACTGGAAAAGGGTGAATATAGTGCCCATCTTTAAGAAAGGGAAGAAGGGGGATCTAGGGAATTTCAGATTGCTGAATCTGATCTTGATACCTGGAAAAATTATTGAGTAGATCATCAAGCATTTCTAAGCGTCTGAAGGAGAACAAGGTGATTAGGAACAGCTAACATGGATACATCAAGAGCAAGTCACACATCAAAACCAACCCGATTTCCTTCTATGACAAAGTAACGCACTCTGTTGATCGGTGGGAGAGCAGTGGATGCAGTATGCCCTAATTTTCGCAAGGCTTTTAATACTTTCTATCATGGTATTCTCAATAGTAATCTAAGGAAATACAGTTTAGATGAAACTGCTATAAAGTGATTGGGCCACTGTGCTCAAACAATAGTTTTAAGCAATGGATTCATATCTAACAGGGAAGAGGTATTGAGTGGGATTCTCTACAAGTGTGTGTTGGGTCCAGTTACATTTTATGATCTTCATTAATAATTTGGAGAATGGGACTGAATGCATGCTTAGCATATGTGCAGATGATACCAAGGTGGGTGGAGATGCAGACACTCTGGAGGGTAGGATTAGGATGTACAATGACCTTAATAAGAAGGAGAAATAATCTAAAATTAATCCAATTAAATTAAATAAAGACAAGTGCAAAGTCCTGCCATTAGGATGGAATGTTATGTGCAAATACATTCTGACTAGGCTAGGCTGCAGTACTGCATAGAAGGATCTAGGGGTTATAGTGGCCCATAAAATGAATAATGAGCCAACAGACTGCCCATTGAAAAAAATGCAAGTAGCATACTGTGCTATACTAATAGGAGTGTAGATTGCAAGTCAAGGGAAGTGATTATTTGGCACTGATGAGGACTCACCTGGAGTAGTGTATCCAGTTTTCAGTACAACATTCGAAGAAAGAAATGGACAGATTAGAAAGAGTCCAGAGAGCAACAAGAATGATTAGTGGTGAAGAAAACATAACTTACCAGGAAAGATTGGAAAAACCAGAATAATTTAGTCTAGACAAGAGAAGATTGAAAGGAGAATTGATCTTTTTTTTTCCAAATACCTGAAGGGTTGTTATAAAGAGGAGGGTGATAGAGTATTCTCTGTGGGGGGACAAGACAAACATCAATGGTCTTAAATTTAGCATGGGAAAGTTAGGCCAGATATTAAGAACTTTTTCACCATGAGAACTGGAACAAGCTACTTAGAGAGGTTGGGGGATCTCCATCCTTGGGAGTTTTAAAAAGCAGGTTAGACTTACACTACTCTATAATGGTTTAGCCGGGGACAATCCCGCCTTGAGCAAGGAGTTGGGCTAGATGACCTCCTCTCCTAAATTCCCTTTCAGCATTTTCTATGATTCTATGATTAATTTAAGTGTGGCCTGGACACAAAGCAACAAGGAGTGCTTCATATCAGTCAGAAACCTTATGTTTGAAAACTTCTTTGTGGTATGCTAGTTTCTACAAATTATTTATAGATAGTATACCTGGCTATCAGTGATATGACTGAAGATGGGGAAATGCCAGTCCATAAAATAGTGTAGTGATTCTGAAGTGGATTAAGCCTGTAGGAGGTGATGCATGCTAGCAGCATTGATGCATGTCTGATCTACCCACTAAAGAGAAGAATCAAAGTCAACCATGTCTGGCAGAAGCTACTAACAGTGCTACTCCCATTAAAAGTAGCAGATGGCAGCATCATGGATAAAACACATTTGGCAGGACAAACAGATGTTTGTCCAGTCATTGGAGTCACATTATTACTGACTGGCAATATTAAGCTTGGTTATGTGAAATGAAATCAGAACAACTGATACTGAGGAATGTTTTGCCCGCTGAACTTAATGAGTAAGACAGGAATCATTTTGGCTGTCTTGCCCCAGCCCTAGGACACTGTTCTTCTTACAGTGTTGCTTTCTCATCTTGTGGTTTCTTTTTGTTGTAGCAGATGGCAGTAATTATTTAGTAATCTAATATTATTTATATTACACTAATCTAATATTATTTATATTACACTGACTTACAAAGGCCCCATTCAGCACTGGAGCCCCAATGTGCTGTGCTGCACACATACATGAAAAGATATAGTCCCTGGCCATGAAGAGCTTACAATTCAATTTAAATTGCCAAATATTTTAGAATTCTCATGTGCTGCAGTTTTCTATTAAAAATCTCTCTCCCCATCCCTCACCTTCTTTCCCTCACACAAAGCAACCCAAGACCAGAATGGCTCCCCTACATTTAGAGGCAACCATTTATCCAGAGAGTATTATATCATTTGCTCCAACTTCTTGCACGACAGCCACAAATAATATTATGAACACCAAACCCCAAATACCCTACAATGTGCTGCAGGTAAAAAGCAAGAGGTACTAACAATACCCTGCCACTGATATGGCAAAGAAGTTATTACCTAGTTGATCCTAAGAGAAGAACCATGTCTCATGTACTACAAGAAATGCAACCCCTCCCCCTAAACCCCAGGGAAAAATTCTTTCCTGACCACCAGGGATTCTGGTTTTCTTGGATTAAAAAAAATCCAAAATTTTCTAATTTAAAAAAACCCAAAACAACAACATCCACATTTTTCTGTGATTAAAACGAAACACCACTATATATATGTGTGTGTGTGTGTGTGTGTGTGTGTGAGTTCAATATACATATGTGAGTTCAAGAGAAAATCTGACTTCTGGGTTTTGGTTTGGGTTTTCTCGGGGTTTTTTGTTTTGTTTTGTTTTGCTTTCTTCCCTTCCTCTAAAGCATGAGTCACTAACTATAGCTATACAGAGGAGGTTTAGCTGGTGCATTGGTGTTCCTGTAAGTACTTAGAAAATTCTCAGGCACCTTGCTCTTCCACTCAGAGTCAAAATGATCACTAAATATGTGGTCAGCAGGGATCCTGGTTTTCTCTGATAAAAAAAATCTAAATTTTTCTGATTTAACACCCCCCAAACCACGTTTTTCCGTGATTAAAATTAAATGCTACTCTCTATATAGATTTTCTCTTGAACTCACATACGTGAGCGTCCCTCTCAGAAAATTCTAAGAAACTACTATTAAGAGAGGTTTCCTATTAATTCCACATTGTATGCTGAAAAGCCTATGCATTGGCTGTTAATATTAACAACTGAAAGCTTTGAACACTGAGGTCTCTATGATTTTTTTTTTAATTATCTGTAATGTAGGAGTGTTTTAGAGTCTCAGTGTTGGATCAGTTCCCCAGTGTGCTACCAATGTGCTCCATATAGGGATACCACTAAACCTGAGTAGAGCTTCACCGTGTCATCATCCACTGTCATGTACTGCCATCATGCTCTCAGCCACTATACTGTGCAGACCTATCTTCTGATAAAACTAAAACTCCTTGAACTCAACAGGATGGTTTTCACTTGATCCATGCTTCAAGGGTGTTGGTTGTAGCTGCATTGGTCTAAGGACATAGGCAGACAAGGTTCTTTGGGTAAATTTGTCTGCCTGTTTCCATTTGAGTCATTTATCAGGTCATGTGGCAACAATAGAACTAAATCTCTCTCTTTTGTTTTCATTCATATAGATTTTTTAAACACTGAATTGGACTGAGCTGTTGTTAAAACTCCTGAATTCTCTTTACCTCTTAAACTGATAATATTTCTGAATAAGCACAACTTTTCTCATGAGATATGTAAATATTTCCTGTTCATTTTTGCATTTAAATGGTATCAGAATTCCATGATTTCTTCTCTATATCATAGGGAAAACATAATGTCTGCTTATACTAAGATTACTTACAACCATGTAGGTGCAAGATATAAATTCCAGGTATTTCTAAAAGTTAACTTACTATTTATATAGGTCTCATTTAGTAAATGATATTGTAACTAGGAATACATCTATGTCCAACCCCACTTCTGAAATTTGAAGGTAAGGACATTTAGATACCAATTCCCATATTCGTTCACTCCAACTTTCATAGTTTTGCATCTGAGCTATAGCCATCTCTATAGCTATCCTTATTGTAGTGGATGAAAAAACGCTGCTATTTCAGGTCAAAATCTTGTGGGCACATTCACCAAATTTTAAACCAGGGCTAAATGAAAGGTTGTTGAGGGTATTAAACAGTTCTTAGGTTCAGGCTGCATATGTTTAAAATGATTCTTGATCAGGCTTCTTGATCATTTTTGCTCTGTCTGCTTCCCCCTAGATTGCAGAATCCTGAAATCCATTTTTAGAAATTGTCCCATTTTCTTTATTACTGACTTATGAAAATGAAAAATAACTTAATTGCACAATTTACAAGAAGTGCATAATTTACAGGAAGTTTGTAAGCCATTCTCATGATATAAATGTCCTTTTTGTTTTGCTCTCAGGATTCATAAAAGATGCATAAGCCCTCAGTGACTATGTGCACACATTAGACAACATAATACTCATCAGACATCTCATGTGCAAGCAGAAACCTCAGCTGGATTTCTAGTGTGCATACCCGATGCCCGCTAAATGAGAAACCAATACAGCTTGACAGAATTTTGCAAGACAAGTGCTGTAGCCACCCCTGCCCCCACACACCTAGCTGAGCTCAAAGTTAGATGCACCACCCTATTGCAGAATGTCTCACCCGGAGCTGCAGCTGAGAACACACTGTACAAGTGGGTTAAAATGTCAGGCCAGCCAGATATTTGATTGCATGTACTTGATAGAAAGACCGAGCTCAATTTCCTGTGCAGCAAACAGGAATTCTTGAGTGAGGTAACTGTCTGCTATATTCTGTTCAGATATGATGGCTTCCTGGGATTGATCCCAATCCTACAATTTAAAATAAAAGTATTGATAATTTGCAATGCCAAAATCAGTACTGCACTCTTCATCACTAGAAATTAAATCCTTCTGGAAAGTAGTAAAGCTAGAAACAGCATAATAAACACATAGCCATGAAAGTGAAATTAGTGCTCAACCAAAACCTTGTTTTCCAAAATGTGATTTTTCAGATAAGTATTACAGCCAAATGAAAGCCTTTCGTTTCAGGTCATGTTCCTATCATTAGCTCAGACTCAGGGGTGGGTATATTTCCAGAGTTGCAAGAGGGTGAACCCTTTAAGACTCAGTTGAAATTTAAGGTTCAAGCCTATTGGTGCATCCAAATAACTTATCAATGTCACCCTTTCTCTACCTTCTAGTGCTTGAAAAGTCTTCTGGACAAGTGGTACAGGTTTCCCTTGCTTTATGTGGGTTCTGTATGTGTGAATTTGCTCTTATGCGATGACTCTTTTTATACCAAAAAATCACTACACGCGAGGTAAATTCACTCGTATGTGATCGGTGTGGTGGAAGCCCGCAGTCAGCTGCTTTGTGTGGTGCATCGTGGGAGTGATGTGCACCAAAATATAGTCTCCTGTGTGGATCTGTGCTCCTTGCTTGTTGTCTGCAACACGTTTCTGTAGTTGCCATCCCCATTATGATAGTGCCCTGTGCTTGTGTGTACTGTCTGCTATTGGTGAGTACCAATATTGTCTTGTAAAAGAGGTAGGAATGGGTCTGGGGGTCAGTACAGTTGAGGTCTTGGAACGTATCCCTATTTGTTACATTGTAAAGTAGGTTCCCTTTATGTGAATTTGAGTTATGCGCCATTTTCCAGGAATGCATGTACAGCATAAAGCAAGGGAAACCTGTACTCACCCTTTTGAATCCTATAACTCATCAAAACAGTTTGCAAAGTGACACAGATGAACACTGGGACCAAAAGTAGGGTGGTTGGAATGGAGTATTGAAGTGTAGCCATCTTACTGCAGCACTATATCAGTGCAGTTATCAGGTATCTTACAGTTACCTGAGCTAGCTCATGGAATGTAGCCTTCCAAACTGGAAGCAGCATGGCCGTGTTTCCACAGTGCTATGCCTTTAGCTTTGTGTCTCAGCAAAGCCATAAATGCTCTTCCTGCACCATGTTAAGGTAACTATACTGCTTCTATTTGGGAGGTAGCAGATGCAGGGCAGTGCAGCACTTCAGGAAGATTTATAGGGAATGGAGGTCTGCTGACCCTCCCTGGATTCCCACATGTACATTGTCATATATCCCCACAGCACAGCCAGTTAAGGACTGCTAATGTAGAAGATAAGAGGTCTACTTGCTGCCATCTTCTTGCCACATAAAGGCCTCTTCCATTCTATCATCAGTGGTGGCAATCCCTTGATTTAAGGGTGATCTCTACCATGGCTCATTAATGGGTCTTGAAGTGACTTAAGAGTCCCATCTTGAGCACAGAGCTATCTGCAAAAGTTGCTGGTCTTTCCACAGGAGAGAGTAGGTCATAGGCCAGGATTTATCTCCTTTTCCTTCCTCTGCTATCTCTTCTCTGCTCTAAGGTCAAGATGCTTTACCTCGAAGCAGGCTGCTTGGCTGAGGTTGCAGTACCACTGGAGTCAGTTAGCAGCCAGCTTCTCCCAGCTCTTAACGTTGGCATCTGTTTCCTTGAGGTATGTCTTCAACGTGTCTTTGGCCGCTGTGAGATCTTCGGCCACAGCTAAGCTGGGAGTAGAACACTTGTTTTGGGAGTTCAGAGTCAGACACCTGCACACAATGTCCAGTCTAGCAAAGCTGGTGCTTGAGGATCAATGCTGGTAACATTGACTTCAGCAAGGATGTTGGCGTTTATTGCTGCCATCTTCCCATTTGATGCAGGTAATTTTCCAGGGGCTTTATTAATTATATCTGTCCAGGTTCATGAGATGACAACAGTAGGTCACGCAAGTTTCACATTCATAAAAGAGAGTGGATGATGTCTGCATTGTAGACCTGGACCTTGGTGTCTTTCCAGAAATCATGATCAATAAAAACACACCAAAGCAACTCCCTGAAGGAAGCACTTGCACACTGGATGCTGTGCTGCATCTCTTTATCAATGACGAGGAGATCCTGTTCCATAATGAGCATACACAAATCACAAAGTCTAAAGAAAAGGGCAATAATATATATTTTTGGTCTAGCTTCTCATTTTTTATTCCTCCCGCCCACCCACAGCATGTAGAACAATTACAGAGCTGCCAACTGTCAGACATAGAATGAGTAATGTGATTTTGGCCCCCACAGCAGGAGCTCTTGCCATTACTCCCAACTGTGACCAAATTACATACATTTGTATAATGTGCTGTCTCAAGCTTTCAGCTTCTCCCCAAATCCCCAATTTCAAATTAATTACTGTTCCTCCACCATAATCCAACATCTGACTGTCCCCTGTCCACTGATTAATCATGCATCCCGTGCCCCATTTAAATTCCCTGATCTTCATCTCTGCATCAGTTAATTTTGTGTCACCAACCTGACATCTGCTGTACCTTCGGTTCCACATCAGCTTTGCCCCTCTAGCCCCAACTCTGTTCATCCTGAGGTTATAGAAGCTCATCATGCCACTCTCTTATGCCTGAGGGAAGACAGTTCCAAGGTCTCTCCCATGCCTGGGGATATTGGTGGGGGGTGGGAAACTTCAGCAAATTACTACTTCTACCCTTCTCAGACCTGGTGTTGCTTCAAAAGGAAGATGGTATATGTGGAAGAAAGGAAGGACAGGCTCATTCTTTCACAAATAGGGAGGAGAGAGGACGAAGGTGAACGTGACCTCCTGATTCTTTCTGCACCTGCTCCTTTTCCTAGTCCCTGCCCCCAAACTTAATTATCTGTCCTTTCTGAGAAAGCAGAGGGGGAGAAATAGACAACCAGAGCTTCAGGGCATCTCAAGATTAGCTCCAGCAAGGCCAAAATCACCTTGGATGAAATTTGAGAAGTTGGCACCATTGTTCTTAGTAGAACACTTTCAAGGACAGGAAGGATCAGGAATCAGGATGAACACCAGGGAATGATGTCTATGAGATGACTATCCTTACTGAAAGAAGTAGAACAACCAAGACTTTCTGGAAAACCCTGGCAGGCATGGATTAAGGCTAAATAGGACCCATATAAATTTTAAGCCTCTTTTCTTATGGCTTCCCATTTTAGTGGAGAATATCAAGTGATTTTAATAAGCTAGTGGATCTTTTTCTTGAACTTGTTAACCAGTGCTCAGATACCTGGTGCCTCATCTCTTGCTCAGGGAGTAAGTTCATTCAGCAAAAGATGTATAAGGACCTGCAGCCACATGGCACGCTTTTCCAACATCAAGGGTTGCAGGCCCTTGCAGTCAAGTGTTTCACAATCCATCTCAAATTCAGAGCACTAATAGAAACACTTTCACAATCCTACTTCATTCTTCCATTGATCTTTATGTTGGAGATAAATTAACCATCCCATCCCACCCTATCCCAGCAGAGCAGGAAGAACATGTCTTGAGCATTTCAAAGTTAAGGGCCATGGAATGGATGGGGGATACAAGAAGGACTATTTTCAGGCTCAAAATTTGTTTTCACCATAAAATATGGCCTGCCTTGATAATTTCTTCAGTGAACCTGAACTGCAAATTGGTTCAAAGAGTAACTTAAAACTAGTATATGTGGTCTCAGAGGTTTTAGCAAACGTTTTTATGGCATGCACTCTGAGCTTGGAAGAAAACTCCCAAATCCCAAAAACGCTATATAATTCAGTTTTTCTTTAAATGTTGCACTTTCTATTTGACGTTTAAGTAATCTTTAACAAATATAGGGGAAATGACCACAAGCACAATTATTAGTAATATTTCACATTCTGGCTGCAATTGAAAAGAAGTCTCAAAATTTGTGACCCAGAATAATTACTTTCCATGTCCTTTTAAGGCTATTTCAATGTAACCCTAGGACAAATCACAATGAAAGAACTAGCCAGGAAGAAAATGTTTTCACCATCTTACTTAGCATCATAGTCAAGAAATAGCTACACTGGCATCTTTGCCAACTAGGTTCATATATCAGCTGCTGCTTGGATTATTGAGAAGCAGCAGTCCTCAGGAACCTTCCTAGCAAGGGTTACAAATTAGTGATCCCAACTTCTCATTTCAAGAATACTTTGGAGTACAGTCCAAAGGATCAAATGAAAATGAATGTGGGAAATACCAGTGATGGATGAAACCGAGGTAGCGTGGTATCCATTTAGATACAACAAATATCACTCCTTAAAGGGTATAGATGTGGGTGCCCAGTCACCTAAGAAGCTATTATTAAAGGTTTGGTTATTAAAAGTTTAGGTTCATTTATTTATTTATTACTTATTGAGTTCTATATAACTAAAAACTTCAGAAATTGGTCTGCAGCTGAAAACTGTTTTCTCAGTTCCAGTACCTCAGCTAGAGTTTGGGAAGATCTGTTAATGGAGAAAGGAAGGGCCACGTGGTGTGGAACAAATTCGCTCTGAATCCAGCCAAGTTCTAGGGATATGGCTCAAAAATACAGAAAGGATCAAAGTATCTGTTCATTGACAGATCCTCCAGCCTGACATTTCTCTCATCTTGCCTCACCACTACCCTTCCCAATCCTTATCAGCACTGTGGAAAAGCAGAGGGTCACTGCAGAGTTAGGTTCTGAATGGTGTAAGATGAATGTGTCTCTTGCCCATTCTTCCCAAATTTTAATGTTCATTTCCCAGCCCTCCACCCTGTCCCATTTCTATCTTGTGGAACCACAAAAGTTCCACTGCACGAGAGTTTTCTACACCCACAGATCAGAAGGTAAGTGCGACGATTAATAGTAGTAGCAGGCAACCACTGATCCTTCTGGATCATAGTGTACACATAAAGGGTCACCAAGACCTTCAATGCGTACACCTAGGCAGGAGCAGAGGCTGCCCAGACTTTCCATCCCCCACTGAGACGGAGTGAGTCCAGACATTTGGTGGCTTGATGGCTGTAGTTATATGCACATTCAGGAATCAAATCTAGGTCTTCTGCGTGGCAGACAAGGATTCTACCACTGAACCACAACAGCAGGTACAGCAATTAACAAAGATATTAAATGAAAATAATGTTGCAATTGCTATTAACATGTATACAATATTTCCATCCAAATTTACTAACAGACTGTATGTAGTAAAGCAAAATGAAGTCAATGCTTCAGGGGAAAAAAACAACTAACAAGTGCATCTTACTAAACAAAAAATATACCATATTTCCTGGTGTATAGGTCAACACAGTGTACAAGCTGACCCCATTTTTCTGATCCAAAAGGTTAGGAGTTTTGTAGATCTGATGTATAAGTCAACCTAATTTTTTGGATCAGAAATACGGGGTTGACTTATACCAGCCCCTGCGTGCCCTCACTGCAGGCCAAGCACCTGGGAAGTAGACAGTGCCACAACACTGCTTGCAGCAGACAGTCAGGCTCAGCATTCAGCTGGCATGGCCCCAACCCCTATAAGTGGCGCTGCCTGGGCCACTCCAGCAGAGCACCAAGCCCAGCCCTGTCCGCTGCAAGTGCTGAGCCCAGTGCTGCTCGCAGGGGATGGGGCTGGGCTCAGCGCTCAGCAGTGCTGCTCGCAGCAAACAGGGCCAGGCTCGGTGCTTGGCTGGCACAGCCCCATCCCCTGCGAGTGGCGCTACCTAGGCCATGCTAGCCAAACACCGAGCCTGGTACCGCTTGCAAGGGACAGTGATACAGTGTATAAGTCAAGGTTGAATTTTAAGAGTTAAAAATTGGGCTCCAAAATGCGACTTATACACTGTGAAATGTGGTAACCATATTTATTATTAAACAGTTGCACAGAGAAAAAAAAATTCTGCACAACTGAAACAGACAGAAAATAATCCACTTGAATGCCCTTCAATTTTTAAGATAAAGTACTTAGAAATATGCTTTTTTTCCTGAACAATATGCTCTAGATTGGAGAAGATGTCCATTTCTATTAAGGTTTTTGTAATGGCTGTAAATATCACAGGTCTGTTAATTTTATGTAAAGGAAAATTAAACTGTGTTCTCAATGGTCTCCAGAAAATAAAATGAAAATAATATTTCCAGCAGCTAACTTGACAAGGAATATTATTGAATCTTTCTGTTGAATCTTATCTGGAACTACCACTTAAACTTCTAGTCACGACACATTCATTCAAAACAAAATACCAGATTGTAATGTGGGCTGATATCTGAAGGCATTTCAGGCACATATGCATATAAAGCCTAAATTTTACATGATTACTAGAGAGATTACCATTGAACTAGTTAAAAAACTGTTTGTGCTTCTTTTGCTCTGCCTCTGAAATATTATAAGGTCCTGGAAAACCTAACTACTCTTTTTCCCCCTTTTACTTCAATCTACTTTAAAACAGTTTACAAAAATAAGATACTTTACAAAACAGGAGAGAATGAGTATTTGCTCAATTACTCTAACATGGAGAACAATAAAACCACAGATCAAGCCAATCAAATTACATAGCTTTCAAATTTGCCATCCAAAAAGCTATGATATTATAATGACAATTATGTCCACCCTTATTTTGTTACGTTAGGATTATGATTTTACTCTGCTTGTGTATCTAGAAGGACTGACACTTCAATATGTTGTTAGGTGAAAAAAAATTGCTTTGACACTTGTCACTACATCTTATGCTAGAAAACAAGTGTTGCTCCTAATCAGAACAGACAATACTACAGCGCTGTTTGATGAAAATTACAATTTGTAACTGGTTCTATGTAAGCCATTCTAACCTAATGCCAGGTCCTTGTTGATGATAAGTGCTGCTAGGAAACATTACTGGGCAGCTCCGAGAATGCAGACGGTTAATTATGACTTCAGCAAAGAACAGTTCATGAGATTATGTATAGCTACAACATGATTAACTCATTTGCTTATCATTTATGCGCATCTGCAATGTTAAGTGCATGTGCAGGGTGCAGATACTCTCTGTATATTTTAGTTTTAACTGATATTCGGAAATTCTCAAACCTATCAGGTTTTATACCCTGCTTTTCTTTAAAAAGAGTGTGAAGGTAGCTCATAGTCAGGTTATAACCAAGTCTCCCTCTGTCTCTGATGATAGCTTTTATTCTTCTTTATAAAAATTAGCTGGGTCTGTGGATACTATAGCCACCTGGTGAAATTTCAGCACCAAAATGTGATCTAATTGGAAATACAAAAGCAGAAGCTCTGGCATTACAGCACTACAGACCTAGTATCTGCAGCAAGAATAGTAGGATTCTGCAGCAGTGTTTGTGTGTGGCTGTCAGCAGTTGTACACCCATAGAATCTACTATTAGCCATAAAAAACAAAAAAGAAAAAAAAAGAAAAAAAATAGAAACCCAGCTCCAGGAGCTCTGCTTTTTACAGTCCCCAGAGTCAGCTTCCCCTCCCCACCAAAGAAGAGTCAGAAGGACTCCATGCTGTTCAGAGTGAATAAACAGGTTGACACCATCTTATTCAGAGGATACTCAGAGAGTGTATAGCAGGCATGTTTCATTCTACATGCACCCTCTGAAATGAGACTGAAATATCCTGTGCTCCTCTAGAACAAAGACATTAGTTTAGTTCATTTGTTCTTAATTAGAAATACATTTGTTAATTACTAATTTAGCTTTACTTGAAAATAGAGAGAACACATGCACAGTGTTCTGGAGATATGTACCATTTTATAACAATTAAAATCTGTATACAAACATTCATGACTCTCCCACATCCCCCAGGTCTAATAAAGCTGTCTCACAAGGCTACTGATCCTCCTCCCTAAAAAGCCTGAAAACAAATGAGCCTTGCAGTATTATTGAAAGTTTGGCTGATTCAGGCTCAGATGAACTAGTGAATGAAGCAAGTTTCACAACTAAGGCACCCCACTGTGAATGCCTCACCTCCAGGCACCTTGCAATTAAACCAGGAGACTGTTGGCTCAAACCTTCTCTGCTAGTGTGGTATTGATCAAGGAAGCAGCCATCTCTAAGGCGACTATTTCAGATTTCAGAGTTTTAAAACAATGCCTTAAATTTCATCCTGACAGGAGCTATGACCTAATGCAGATGCAGCATATTTCTTGCGAAATATGTATACCTTTTTCCTTTGATCTTCATTATGTTAATGTGTAGACCTGTACAAGCTTCATTTACCCTACCATTTCTTTTATGGTCTCCCATCATTGCACTAACTTCAGTGGAAGTGCCACTGTAGAGAGGCCTCCACTAGGTACCAGGATTTTAACCACAAAGGGGCCTGTGAACTTGCTCATAGCAGGATTAGATCACACGGTGATTAAAATGCTAAAGTTTACATTAGTGCTTCCCCAGATGCCACAGCACAAGGGAACTTTATATTGGAACTAAATATAAAGAGAACACCACTGACATATAGTACATAGCACATGGTGCACGTAACCACTGTCACCCCTTGTCTCCACCCTGGTGGAGTGAACCCGGCTGTGCTCTGGCTATTCTTAGCTGCTGTGCCATGTGATTTAGGAACCCAAGTATAAATTAGAGTAATCTTGAAATTGCCTTAAATCATGCTGGAAGCCTAACCCAATGGATTACTGTGACTTTTGTCATTCCCAGCTGAACATAAAATTGAACCCGCTACATTTATGTTTTATCCAGCGTGCATGGAGTCTGCTCCGAGCAGGGGCTCAAATCCAGCACCTTCAAGACTTCAGTGGGAACCACCAAGCAAAGTGCTGGCAAAAGAGACTCCATGTTTGGATTTCCTCTTCCCCCTTTTGAAAGACAGGTGTTTGGGATCTTTCCCTTCTCTGTGTTTTTACTGCAGAATCCTTGGACATCAAATCTGATCTGATCTAGTTTTGCTGAAACGTCTGCTGCATGACAGTAGGTTCCAAAGGTGAAGTCACCCTGACAGCAGGGACAGGGTGGCTGAGGCTGTGATTTGGATGTTGGCAGCCCTCCCCATTAATGGGGCTGGAGTCAGTCTCCCTCAGCCAGATGCCACAGCCCTCCTGGGATTTTCAGCCCTCCCAGATAACAGCCTCTTCTAATTGGATGCTTGCCTCTTTCCCATCCTCCTGCAGAAAAATAGCCAATCCAAGCTACTTCAGAGTCAGGTTGAGCTCTACCCTGCCCTCAGAAGTCCAAAAACATTCACGTGGCAACAGGCAGCTGCTCACTGAGATACCCTGCTGTTTTGCAGAGCTATATGGCTCTACTGGAAGTGGTACAGCTGCATTTACATGTCACTGTGCCCAAGCCAATTATCCCCACCTGTCACTAGAGCTAATTAGCCCACCCACACCACCGTATTAAGTTGGCTTACAAGCCAGAACAAGAACTGGTGGTTCCTTCCAGTTCCAAATGCTTGTGGTGAGCCTTGGAACTGTGGAATGTGTCCCAGAATCTAGTCCCCAAAGTTGGTCACTTTAGTTGTAGGATTAATAGACAGACTCCAGAAGAAAGGAAAGTTGTTCAAATGTGGGGCACAGAATTTATCTGAATTTGGCACTCCGAGGAGAAGATGGCAGCATGTTGTACAACCTGGGTGCGTCTACATGAGACGTTTACCATGCAGTTGACTAATTAGCTGCACAGTAAACATCTCAGCATCTATACGTGCATCTCTATTAGGGTGCACAAAACTAATAAACTCCACAGTTGCCTGCCAGCTAGCCCCACAATGAAGCATCCTTGTGCCCCAGCCAGCCCCTTCACTGCACACTGAGCCGAGTCAGAGCAGCCCCAGGCTGCCAGGCTGACCTCCTGCCCCCAGACCCCCTGCCAGCCAGGACTGCTGTGACCCAACTCAATGTGCCGCAGTCTGGGCGCACATGTAAATTGTGTGTCACGGAGCAATAAACTGCAGAGCTTCCCGGAAGCAATAAATTGCTCTGCACATGAACGACGTATGCCCCTGGAGGCTGGGGGTGGGGCACAGCAAGCACCCACAGGCAGTGGCGGTGCTGTCAGTGGCAGGAGCGTGGTGGAGGCAAGTGGAGACCTGCTGCAGGCAGCCACAGTGCTGTCAGCAGCAGGGGGGGAGGGAAGGGGGGGAGAGCGCTGACCTGTGGTTGGCAACTACCTGCAGACGCCGTCAGCAGCAATGGCGGGGGGCCGAGGGCATCGTGGGCCGCCCACACAACCCCACATCAGCAGCAATGGCGGTGGCCAGAGGCAATCGTGGCCTGCCCACAGACGCCAGCAGTGTCAGCTGCGAGGAGGGGTGGCGAGCAGTGACAGCCCACAGGGTGGCAAGGGGTTTACTGCCATGCTCAGGGGGTGCACATACACCCCCACCTTGTGTCACCAATGGCTCTGCAGTTTATTTTTGCACATTAATGACACGCGTAGATGTGCCCACTGTGTAGTTTGGTCTTCGGTTTATATTTAGTTCCAAAATACATTATATACACTTATATTTAGTTCCAACATAAAGTCTCCTTGTGCTGAAGCATCTCTGGAAGCACTAATACAAACTAACCAATAGCATTTTAAGCACTGTGCTATCTACTCTGATTTAAGCAAGACCAAAAGTCATTTTGTGGTTTAAAATCCTGCCAGCTATGGAGGCCTGACTACACTGGCGCTTCCACTGAAGTTAGTGCAAGAGTGGGAGGCCTTAAAAGAAAAGATAGGGTAAATGAACTTGTTCAGGTCTACATATTAACACCACATGGGTAAAAGGAAGAGGTGCACATATTTAACAGGGTTTCTAATGAGAACTCCTGCAGTGCTGTACTACTGTATAGATTTGAGAGAATTTGGAACACACATACTGTCACACACATATATATTGTCACACACATACTGGGGTGAGCAGAGGATGTTGAAAATGTGACATATAACATATAATTATATGGGCAGCATTCTCATATTTGAGAATACAGCTGCTGATTTCTGAATTCTGCAGGTTGACAATATGGAAATTAATAGCCACAAATGAGTGACTCTGGAGTTTTGTGGTATCAAACTTTGCCTTGTATACCAGGGGAACTGTGGCATAGGCCAGTGCTGCAGCACCTCTTTTTGCTAAAAATACAAGAACATAGGACTGAAGGCACCACATGGGCCAGTGAGTCCAGTCTCCTGTGTTCACAGGCAAGCATTTCACCAAAAGGATCCAGAAGAACATCCACTCTGGTTACACACTGGAACCACAAAGCACCCAACTGAAAACAAAGATGAAAAGAAGATGTGAAAACAAGAGAACCATAGTCTTTTCTTTCTTAACAAAATTATTGTCAAGTCTCATGAAGAGCAATTCTCTTCTCCACTGGCCCTCTATTATCAGATGCTTTGTTTTGTTTGTTAGCCTCAATTGTGATGTGCAGTTGCTGCTTGACTGCTTCAGTGACCTCAGTCACAATAGCTGTGGGCAAGAAAAAAGATGTTTATAATGCATCATCCTTCCCCTGAAATGCCAGCTTCAATTTGCTTGGAACCACTGGTTCAAATCTGTATGACACATAATTACTCTATAAAAAGTGAAAATTAGGGTTGAGAGACAAACACACACACACACACACACACACGGAAAATAAATTAAGGACATAATCCTTGACCTCTCACACTGGAAACAATGAAAATCCCACCTCCCAGTTACTGAGACTGCTGGGAAATCATCAACTTGAGGGCTGAATTTCAGTCTACTATGTATAACATAGCATTAATAATATAGTGCCCTCAATTTACCTCCCTATGCCCAGATGCCAAAGCATCCTCAATCAACCTGACTGCCAGGCCCATGATATGTTACAATGTCTAATTTTCTTTTAAGTGTTTTATTTTATAACCACAATAATGCTCATTCGAGTGAACAGTGGTTTTCTCTCCACTAGTTAAATGAAATTTAGGATAGTAACAACATTTGCTCTGATGCATCAGACTTGGCATCCAGAACAAACATCATATAACTGGTACACCAGTATTTGGAAAACATGGATTTGAAAATAAATTCCTACACATGCTGAACATTTTCTTTTTTAAATTTTTTTTGGTAGCTTGAAAGAGACAAAAATAACAAAAGCAGAAAAAGGGGACTAGATTCCATGCAATGATTAGCTTTATGTAAAATTTAGTGTTTTCAATACTAAGTTGAAAAGTTCTTCAATTCATTGTATATTAGTCAATAAACATGAGAAAAATGTTCATTTAGAAAGAATCTCAAATTAAATTCCAATCTAATAAAGGCCACTGGTTTTTCCTGTGACTCATATCCTGGAATGAAAGAAATATAATGTAAACTCTCCCTGTCATGACCCCCTTTTCATTTCTTATTTGCAGATGTACAGCAGATTATTGAATTTTGGAACATGATGGAGAGAAGATTTGGCGAGTGCTTTGCTCCACAAGCATTTTTTTCCTAATTACTGTATTTGAATATGTTTGAGTTTCAAGTAAGCTTGGAGTATTTTTAATTAAGTCATTTTAGCTCTAGAAAGTGATAAGAAAATACTTGTGCAATCCAGTCCAAAATGTGGTTCACTTTAATTTGTCACACAAAACAATAATGATTTGCCCTGAGAAGTGCTCATGCAACTCTCAGATGCTGCCCATGTAAAAAGTACTGTTGACTGGAGCAAGAGTAATTCTAGCAGAGGGTGTTGCCTTTTATTAATTACAGGGAGATCTAAATATTTGCATGTGTAGGCCCATTCACCTTGACTCCTGATCATCCCACACAAATGATCCTCTCCACAGTTCTGCTGTGGAGTGTGAAGTCCTCAGATTCTGAGACAACAAAGAGTGAACTACAGTAATTGTACTGTAAGATACCCTTTTTAGCTTTATCCTTACACTGAAGTCAGAATTTGGTACCTCTTTCATGCATCATCTCACGTTCTTTTCTGAATACCTTCAAAGCTCAACAAATGTAAATCAATTTTGAATATTCAAGACAATTTTGGCTAATGACTTGGGAATTCCAGTTGGCCAGGATGTTAAAACCCCCAGAATCTGGGTATAAAAAGGAAACATCGAGTCACTTTTAACCTACAGTGGTACTTCTGTTGCTGCTGCAGCACAAATGGGTTTTATTTACACAAGAAAAACCTGACTCATTTGGATGTCCTATGTATAAGCAAATCCCAGATTTGATTTTCTTATCTGAAACTAAGTACAATGACTAATTGTAATTTCTCTTCTGATCATCCTGTCAGTACTGCCATGTGTAATCTGTAAAATATAGTGAAGGTTTTAGGTTTAGAGGCACTTTTATAATACCACTACTAAGTAGTACTGCAAATGACTCTACAATGCTTTTCTGGAAGAAGTCTGTTTATATATGTGATAATATGTAAAGCATGTAAGGTAAAGAAATAATTAAGACCAGCATACTGAGATCACATTTAATGAAGAGGAGAGTCTAAGGCCACAACAACTCTAGAAAATTCTGCCTGTGAAGCAGCATCAATTAGTGTTGTGATGTCTTTATTGAATTTTTATTCCAGCAAAAATCCTGGTCTGGATGCAGTTATACCAGCAAAAGAGTGCTTTTGACAGTATATATCATTTTGTTTGGGTAATTGTTACAAGCTGTAAATGCATTAGTAAGGTTTGCCAGCATAGCTATTAAGGTAGAGAGAATACTAGCAAAGTTTTTTCTAGTATAGGCAGGGCCTACACATTGCAGGACCAGAGCCTAACTGTGATTAAAATAATTTGAAGAGATGTGCCATGTGCTCTGATTTTCAGAAAGGCCTTGTTTCTGCCTCTGGTTTTGTACAGTTGCAATTCTGTGGGCACAAATATTGTAAGCACATTAGACATCTAATTACCTAATTCCTGGCATGTATTAATGACATGCAGTGTGCCTTCAATTATTTTTACTTGCAAAATTGCACCTAAAATTATGTCTAGTGCAAAACTGTGGGTGCAAAATTGTAGACTACTTTTCAAAATTCAGCCCATAATGAACCATGAATAAAATTACAGGTTTGTCAGTGTAGAGGTTAACATATTTAACACTCCTCATTTTTAAAAAGCTGCCTGACACATGTCTCTCCTAAGAGTATTGGTGGTATAATCTGGCAATGAACCTTTAGGAGATTTAAATGTCTATATCAAGAGCTTGATGATTTTGGTGTGACAGTATATTTTTAATTTCTAAGTTTCAGGCTTGAGTGCTGGCTATGACACTATTTCTCTCTGGCCTTTGATTAGACAAACCTCCTGCCTCAGTATGGAAAATTGGGGTAGTAATAACAGTTTACCAACCTCAAAAGTATCATGAGATTTAATACATTAATAGGACCAGTTTAATGAGATACTATCAAATGGAGTGGAACCATTCAGTTCCTTGCAGGATGTATTCATTCATTCATTCATTCATTCGTTCAACACAATGCCTATTTTTTAAGATCAAGTGCCATATTAAGGTCATCAGATACAATTCAGGGCAAATTTGAATTTAAAAAGCATGCTGTGCAGTCAACTCAAGCCTAACTACCCATTGGGTCTGTGTGGTTAAAAAAACTTGGCTAGTGTCACATCTAGCCACCTTGGACTTCCCAGTACAAATAACCATTTAGAGCTGGTGGTGTAAATCCACAATAGGGCTTGAACTCAAGGCTCCAGAACCATAGCAAGACACTGTATCTGCTTTACCATTGCACCCTCTGTTATACTGTATTACTACTCGGAGCATCAACTACGTTGTGATTTAGAAAACATCAGTTTAAATAAGGTTTCCAGATTTGCAGATGATACTAAAATTAGGGTTACAGCAAATAATGAGGAGTAATACAACTGGATTCAAAAGGATTTGAACCATTTAGGTAATTAGGCCAACAGATGGTACTTGCAGTTCAGTGTAGAAAAATGTTAAATAATTGGTTGGGGAATATGTGCTAAATGGAACAACTGTATAGTGCGATGATTACAAAAAGGGGTTATTTGGAAAAAATCTTCAACCATGAAGACCTGAATCCAAGAAAGAAAAATAAAGCTACCATGATGTATTAGCAAGGAGACAAATAAAAGAGATGAAAATGACAACTCCACCAGGCATATTGTGTGCACGCTATTTTTGCTGTTATTAAGAGTTCAGCAGAAAATAGCTGTCCCATACTGTAAACGTTTTCACAACTTGAAAAATTCTCCCAATTCCACATTGTGTCAGATAAAACAGAGACATATAGAAGTTTCTTATGGGGAAAAAATAAACCCAACAACAGAAAACAAATATACAAGGAAGAGGAGGCAGTGTCCTACCTGAGTAGCTAACAGCACTGTGGTTAGGGTACTTATTTGCATTGTGAGAAATCCAAGATCAATTTCCTCCTTTTCCCAATTCAGACTTCATCTTAAAAGTTATGGAAAAAGAATTAAAGATTAGGGAACATAGTATAAAAGGAGCTTGTGCAGAACTACTTCACCCAATAGCTAATAAATATATAGAATGTGTTACAGAAAGCCTTTTAAACACACTGCCACTAATCAAAGTTTGTGGTAAATTCTCACTGTCCAGTTTTAAGTCACTGTTAGGTGCTCTAAAATACATTCTAGTTTGGAGAGGAATTAAATGATATGGCCAGATGAAGTACTTATAATGGTCCCTCTGGTTATAATCCATGAATCTATGTGATTTAAAAAAATGTGTAGTTATTTATGGAGTAGGAGACAACTGAAGGGCTGGAAAAAATAGACAGCTGGGATTACGATACTAGTAAATATTAAAAGGCATCATGTTCCAGGTCCCAAAATGTCTTTTGTTCTTACAATACAACAGCAAAGTTCTGCCCCTACACCACTAATCCTCTTTTTCATTCTAACCTGCTAACTTTATTGTGTACAGGAGCTATCATTTGAAAGTGCTCTGAGTGCTTTTCTCTGATTGCGCTGGCAGAGTTATATGAACCATTACCTATCATTACCTTTATTTCAAATCTGTCACTTCTTCCTCTTTGTAGCCAACAAGCTGTAGGAAAAAAAAAGATGCAGTCTCTATCAGAGAATAAAATCACCCATACAAAAATGAGATGAAAGAAATGTGAACAAAGAAGGAAAAAGGAGATGAGAATCTTGATAAATCAGGTTCTGTCTGTGCAAAGGAGATTCTAATCTACAGCTATATAAAAATCCTAAAACACAATGCAAGCTAGAGCTGGGCTTTGTCTGTGATTCTTTGTCCTCTCACTGCACTCTGAACTAAAAATGTCTCAAAACATTCCACAAATATTATGCAAATACAAATAATATTGCTATGACTTCATTAGGCGTGAAATATATATTCAAACTCCAGTTATATATATATAAGCTTGGATTCGCTTCCCTAAAAGAAGTGATTTTTTATGAGGTGCTTTTCAGTAAATCCTTCATGAGCTACACAATGGGCCGTGAGCAATTAATGTTAATTAAATGGCCCCTTCTAACTGTTGTGCTGCTGGTGACATATTAACGACCTCAAAATGCACTTGGATTTGGAGTTGTTTTTTTTTCAGGGTGTGTGCCAGCCTGCCTTACCTCTGTAGATCCATGGCATGCTCCAGCTGCTACTGCACATGTATGGAATGCCGTTCACATTTTCAGTAACATGCACTATTAGCCAAACACTGAGAGAAATCAACCACTATACAAAGTACTGCAGAAATAGCTGAGAGATTAAAGCAAACCAATAAGCCTGATTTTCCTGCTTAAAACACCCAGAGAAGCTAAATACAACTGCAAATTGATAGCAATATGGACAGACGGATCATCACAAAGAAAGCTAAATTAATGTAGGAGAAACACAGGCTCTAGATGCCTGTTTATGCTACTCAGTGACCAATGATAGGAACTTTTTGTTGCTTACTTCACACAGAGACAGGACAAGAAACGACAAGGCATACTTCTCCCCAGTAGAATATACAAGTTATATCAGGAATGAACTTGCCTCAAAAACATATTAAAAAGGTAAATGACCCACAGACCCAATACAAGAGGTGGATCAATTCACATATTTTGCAAGCCAGTGAGGACATCCAGAAAGAAATAATGTAATAAATTAGAAAGGCAGCAGTTGCAGTCCCAAGCTTTAACAAGATTTGGCCATAAAAAATCTACAATTTACAGACTAATCTGTGAACTGTCGATTTGAATATTATGTCCACTCTACCATATGAATGTGAAAGATAGAAATGCAACAACAGTATAGACAGATGTATAAATGTCTTTGAAAGCAAAAGCCTCAGAAAAAAAACTATGTATTAAATGGAATAAATATATAACATGCCAAGATTCATCACTGAGCCCAGCAACTTATCTCAGAAGTTATCCTGGAAAAAAAGATAGAAATATATCATTCCTGTTAACATGCAGCCAAAGCGTCTACTATGACAGGTGTACCATTGGGCAGCTGGACTGAAGTTCTAGCTGGCTGAAAAAATCCTGTCATCAAAGAGAACTTAGAAAAGGATAATTTACATGACTTAACAAGAAAGAGGGCATACCCTAGATACAGGGATGCCTAAACTTTGTACCTTAAAGGATGTTTGATGGCACAGGAAGGATTCAAATTCAGAAGCAAGTTTCTCCCCCACCTTTGAAGAGAATTTACTTTACACCCTTCCTATACAGTCTTTCTGAGTCTTTGGTTTTCTTGGTAACCCAAACAACAAAATGTAACCATTAGTCTATACACAAACTATTGCAAGGTAACTTTTAAGTAAGATAGATTTTCAATGGAAGACCACCACTACTGGGACCCACTATAACTGGATGTAAATCTACAGTATGTTAGTGAGCAGCAAAATGGCCTGTGCTTGCAGGCTTATGCACAAATTAACAAAAATATGCACAGTGGGACACCAGACCAACTCATTTGCTTTTCAGATACATATACATTTAATAATGAATTATGGTGGGCCATATGAAGCCTGTGGGCTGTCTTTTACACACCCCTGATTTTCAGTAAGTTTCTCCCCAAGCCTGCTAGCTCCTGGAGCAGTCTTGCAGGACCTCATTGTCTCTCAGTTATTACTAGGGGTGTACCGATAAAGATTTTCTTGGCCAATACCAATAGCCGATGATTAACCAACTGTATTGGCCAATGCCAATCCGATAACTGATATTTAGTAAAAGTGCAAAGCATTTTAAACTACTGACATCCAAAAACCTTTACTTTTTGTTTTGCATTTATAAACAAACACACATGCTCCCTACCTGCTCTGGCCCTTGATGAGGAAGGTGGTGACTGCCTTATTCCCATGCATGTCACCCCCTCTCCTATGGTTCCCACCTGGAGCCCTGCCCCCCGCACAGCCTGTGCTGCCATCCTGGATGGGCAGGGCAGAGCCTTGCATGGACAATGGCATGGGGCACGTTTGGAGTCCCAGAGCACGCCACTGTATCAGCACCAGCAGGCGCCACACAGCCGATCTCCCACAACTGCCGGGAAGAAGCCACTTTGGCAAACGCATCTCGTGCTCAGTGGAGCAGAATATCCCTCGCGCAGTACCTTACCCCACCTGCATGCAAGCCAACTTCTCCACAGGAACACTCAGGCCCTTGCTGCACGTGCAGCATTGCCAGAGCAGCAGCAGCAGGAACCAGTAACAGTCCCTTTGTTGCTGAGTGTGGCACTCTGTGACTACTCCCTGGCATCCCCTCCCTGTCCTGCTGCTTGCTGGAACCTGTAGTCTGCCACGGGCGTGGGCTGGTGGTGGGGCATGGGGACCAGACTATGCTCACCAGGGTGCTATGGGCGCACAGCCATAATTATTGGCTACAAGGACCAAAACAATCCGATAGCCAATAACATCATTTCTCCTTTTATAAGAGCTGATCTGATAGCCAACTGATATATTGGTGCACCTTTAGTTATTACTTCCCTTATTTCGGATATGTTGAAACCACTGGTACAACCAAGTCTTCTGAGGGACAAATTTTATTTAATCTTGTGTATTGTGGTTGGAGACATATTAAAAAGTTAGGGTAGGTGGCAGGGACAAAAATAAACAACAAAGGCCTAGAAAGTTTTGATATGGAGTAGCACAATGAGAAATGGTTAAAAAAAAAAAAATTTGTGTGGCAGAGGCAAGAAAAAGCCTGAAGAAGGACCCAGGAAGCAATAAAATACACAGGGGAAAAAATAATTTGGAGCAGCACATTACTATATTATTTCTAGAAGCTGATGAGAGGTATGTAGCATCCCCACAGAGCTGCAGGCTAGTTAGCCTGAAAGTTGTATTATAATAGTGACATTGTGCATTCCATTTAATATAAGATTTTCATTTTCAAATTAGAGTTTCAGTTCAGTACATAAATATGTTCAGTGATGGCTACATACCCTGCTTTCGCTGCAACAAGCTAGAAATAACTGATTACTAATGCTTGGATCCAAAAGTAATCAGTGAGAGTCAGGGAGAGAAATGCACCCACACAGACAGGAAGGGAAAAGGCCTTGCAGAAGAGAAAATGGAGAGTGCCAGAAAGAAAGAGAAGTTTGGAGTAGGGGGAGACCTAAAAACAGTATTGTGGTAATAACATTGTACCTTGCTCACATTAGTGTTTGTTAATGTGTGCAATAGTCATGAAACCTAGGTACAGAAAAACACACCTGTCTTTACAAAATGAAATCTTTAATTTTCCTAAGGTCAACCCACAGCAAACATACTGAGACACAGTCTGTTGGATCACAGACACTCAGTTTATATCAGATATTATTACTGTCATCATTCATTTGAATCACAGTAGCACTCACACTACATTAGACACTTTCCAAAGATTCCATCAGTGCTTCAAAGGGCTTCAAACTGCCTCTCACCATCGAAAATATCTTTTCTAAATAGAGGAAAAGAGTCATAGAGAAGTAGGGCTGGAAGGGACCTCCAGACGTCTTCTAGTCTAACCCCCTGCCTAAGGCAGAATCATCTTTATCCAAACCATGCCATACAACCATAATCTAAATGCTGCATAAGACTACCCTCAACCCTTACACAACACAGACCTAACACCTTAACCTACCACAAGTAAAATAGGGGAATGTCCTGCCTCTATAAAATGATGTCAGTAAGTCAGTATACACTCAAGAGGTCCTGACCATGTCCCCTGCTACAGAGGAAGGCAAAAAACCCCACACTCCATACTAACCTGATCTTGAGGTAAAACTCCTTCCTGACCCCAAATATGATGATTGATCTGACCCTGAGCAGGGGGGCAAGACCCTCTAGCCAGGAACATCCAGCTTTACTCCTAGCAGGAGAATCAACACACCCAAGTTGGCTACAGCTAAGGCTGGGGACTTCAACATGTTGAATGTTTATCTTGCTGGGATCCTGTGACCCCAACTGACTTCCTGCCCCTGGGGCAGGGGGCTGGACTCAATGATCTTCCAAGGTCCCTTTCAGCCCTAATGCCTATGAAATCTGTGAACACCCAGTGCCTCTGGGGAGGCTTAAAAACACCCTGATACATATAGCAGAAAAGAGTGGGGCAAGGGGGTGGGAACAAACAGCAAAGAGGAGACTGGGAGCTCCCTGCTGCCAGGGCAGGAGGACATTGTCCCTGCCTAGGCTCTGGTGGCAGAGCCCAACTCTTCTGGTGGCAGAGCCCAACCCTGCAGCAGGCAGCACCCTGGGGCAGGAAGTAACCTCCTGCCCCCTGCTGCCCAGCTGACTGGGAACAAAATGTGCTCCCGGTCAGCCATCTACACATGCCTTACTGCACAATAATTACTTGGCAGTTAATTTGCTACTTGCATTTGCAGGTAGCAAATTCATTGCCAACTGGAGCAAATAACTGCATGGTAAGGGTCTGCACGTATAGACAGTGAGGCTTACTATGCAATTCTTTGCTCTGCTGCGCAGTAAACATCTCATGTAACCACACCCATTGAGTCTATGATCTACCAAGACTCCCAAGTCCTTTTCCACAGTGCTGCCATCCAGCCAGGTGCCCGCATTTTGTATTTGTGTTTTTGGTGATTCTTCTTGAGGTGTAGCCCTTGCATTTGTCCACATTGAACTTCATCCTGTTTGCTCTAGCCCACAGTCCTTCTGAATTGTGGTCACATCCTCCAACACGTTCACAACCCTTCCTAGTTTCATGTCATTTGTAAACTTGCTCAAGAAGCTTTCTATGCCAGCATCCAAATTGTTAATAAGCATGTTGAACAACAATCATCAACATAGGAAACAGCATAAACCATCTCTAGTTTCACCTGTCAGCCTCTTGCATCCTGGTCTGGAGGACTGGACCAAAAGAAATCACAGGATTGGACCAAAATAATTGGTCCACCACCTTAAATGCATCCTGGATCTCTCAGTGAGGCCTGTTACTTTACATTTTTTACTCTGGTGGATTGGCATTTCCAGTCCAGGGAAATATACCTCGGGTATACTGGACGCCTTTCAGATATTTACACCATCAAACACCAAATGCTCCTGTTACATGTCCTTGAAGCTACAGGGTTGAATAGAAATGCTCTGATAAGTCTCTAGTCTGTCCTCTCAGAGTGAACTGAGAGAGCCTTTAGGGTTTTTCCATCTATAAAGGTTTCACCTGGAGACTGTCATAAAGCTCATTCTCTCTTCCACCCAAATGAACATTTATATTAAATCACTGGTAGAGCTGGTGAAACAGCACAGGCTGAAATTGTAGTGATATCCAGACAACACCTAGCTCCATGTCTCCCTGACATCTAATGTAAACAGAGCCATTTTCCAGCCATCTCAGTCAGCACTTGGATGAAGTAGGAAAAGGCAGAGCTTATGCTGGTAGAAAGAAGCATGCACCTTGAAAAAACTTACCTATTTGATGCCTTCCCAGACTACTGACAACATGATCTCAAAGTACTAAATCAGTCCACAGCCTTAAATGCTTCTTGGACTTTGCAGTACTATTGAATGCCTAAATACTCATAGCAGCAAAACTATTTTTGTGGGTGATATCTTTTATTGGACCAACTGCATGGCAGCAAAACACAGCTGTCTGCCACTAGCTGAAAGATTGCATTCTACCCCGTCAGACATAGATCTGTCCACACTACCTCATGTATTCATTGCTTCTGGAATTGATTACTGTCTATTCTCATAGCTAGGAAGTCACACATCCTGAAAAGGCTCCAAATAATACAAAATGCAGCATATAATGCTATTCCCCTTGCAACGCAGGCTGGTTAGCACCGCAGTCTAAGAAGAGAGTACAGAGGGCTGGAACACCACTGTAGTCAAACCACTGGAAGAGCCTGTTAGGGTCCTTGATAGCCTGGTGTAAATTAGTGCCTTGGTGCTGCCTAATTTATGCCAGGGGACATCCACAGAATACAAAAAGCCATAGAGTTGGTATAAGGTCATCTTTGTCCCTTGCTTATCTATCTCTTGAGCTTTGTTCTGCCAAACAATTAGCAGGCCCAGGTTATATATGGACAACATTCAGCTCTTTCTGAGTTGCACATTTACATACAAAGAATGTGATACAAACAACATGAATTCTTTGTGAATAATTCTTGCAATAATCTTCCTGGATTTAACAAGCAGATTTTTTCTTGATGGTCAGGCAGGGTAAGGAAGACTTGAGTTCTTGCCTCTTGACTCTAGGCAAGGCTATCCAGAGATCTAGATTCCTGTGTTGATGATACAGGAGAAATGTTATAGGGTGAAGAAGATAAGATAACACTGCTACAGAGCCATTTTTTTTCCATTTTATATTTCTGTTCAGCCCAGCCTCACAAGTTGCAGCTCCCTACCAGTCACAGAAGAGAAGGGAATCAGGGAGCCCTCTATTTGTAGCTACTGTAAATAGCTGTAGTAAAACTGCCAATATCTAAACTCTTATGTAAACAGGTACGTTTTTTAGTTCTTCCTCCCATAGGCATAATAAGTATTATTAAGAATAGATAGGCAGCAGGTTTTAACAAGGCACTGGTTATATCAATAGTAAGTCTGAATAGATTTTCAATGTGCTGTAGTAAGGCACTAAAATATAATAGCCTCTTAACTGACACATTGTTATCAGTCTTATTATGGCTTTCTTCATGCCTGTCAGTGGATTATGGTAATTTTTTTAGTCACGGGGCTAATCAAAGTAGAAGACTTTGAGCTACTGACAGCTCAGGAGAGATATAACTGGCTATACATTGTCATGAAATTCGAACACAGGAAGAAACTTCAGCCTCTCTTCCTCATTCATGTCCCTCCTCCCAGTAAAATCAAAGCAACTTTTTGAACAGGCTCCTCCTTTACGCTTCAAGGAAAAAGTCAAGGAAACAATGGGCACCTCTTTTTCCTGATCAACACTACATTAAAAAAATGAAAATGTTCCTTTTGGAAAGAAGGTACAGTGAGATGTTGGTGCTTAGTTAATATGTTCCACTGGAATCTAAGAATTAATCTCATGAACTAACCTTTGAGCCTTTGTGTCCACAGCATTTACACATTTTTAAATTCTGAGACTTTGAGGATTTTGAACATAATGAAAAGCCCTAAAGACAGAGGAAATACCACTTTCCTGGGAAAACTGGAGCAAGGATCATTTGCAGGGGTATGTGGACACTGGGGCAGTTCTCACTCCCTATGTACCAAAGGATACTTCCTGTATGCAACAAAGGAGGGAGACTTGGAAAAAGGTCATGGGAGCAGTTCATGAGTATAGGAATAAGCGTACTCGCTGGCCAAACCAGCTGGTCCAAGTTTACTACTTTGAGATCATGGGTAGCTGGTCCAAGTTATATACAACAGTGGTTGCAACCATAATACAAATTTGAGGTAATGGCATGTCCTCTGCTCATTTTCCACTTCTCTCACACCCTAGAAAAATCCCCCCATCAAGACCAAAGTCCACAGGCAAGTCCAGCATTATGCTTATCTAAATCATTGTCTTTTAAACTTTTCAAGTCATTTGTGCATTGCTTGAGAGAGGGACAGACTAATAACCCTAAAAGCTGATGCTTTCTGGTTAGCTAGGGAACAGATACCGCGTTGCGTTCAAGTGATCCGGGCTCTCCACAGTGCTCTGCCCATATGTATCAGCCCCTCTGTAAAGAAGAGAAAAGAGATGACATGTTCAATTTAGTCCTTACTAAGATGGAGTCACTTATAAAATGGAGTCAGATGGATCCAGTCAGTTGTGACTTTTATAATGTGTCAGTTGTGAACTTCATTGAGATTCCCAGTTTATTTCATACTGGCCATTGAAAAGAGGAGGCAATGGCAGACAGTCTTGACTGCACTGAGCTAACACTGATAACCTGGAGGTGAAAGATTTGGTGGCATATTGTCAAGATTTTGTGTCATTGCATTCCCATCAATCTTATTCTTAATGAGACTAACAATAAGAGATTTATAGATGAATGTGGACTTTAAAGCCATCCCATCAGATAACAACCCAAAGATCTGTGTGGGTGGTTGGTACCCAGTGAAATTACATACAAAACCTGATAGCCAGTCCATATACATTGTCTTATCAGTATTCACAATTACTGGCAGTGCAAGAAAATGGAGGGAAAATTGAAAGAATACATGAAAGAAGGGGAACTATCAAGAAGAACTACCTACCTCTAAGTAAGATAAGGAATAGATGTCTTAAGACACAAGGTGAAATCCAGGCACTACTGAAAGTCAACTGCACATGTGAGGCAAGGATATCACTCACAGTCTTCTGCCCTTTGTGTATAAAATATGTTACCAATGCCCCTATACTTGTATCAGCTACAAGGCAAATTCCTACTATTAAATATTTTCTCTTATTTGGTGAACATGTGGAACATCAGATGGTTTGTTACAGGTATGTCAATGTTTGTGTAAGGCAAGGTATATATAAATATCCTACATACAATGGTTGTCATCAGAGTCTAAAAATATCTTCTGGATTCTAACCTGAATTTCTATTTCTTTTATTCCCCTTCCCCAATTTTGTTGGTATTTTCAACAGTTTTTTTTACATATAACTTTACTGATACAAACATTATGGGTCAGAACCTACTCCATCTATTAGGCACCTAAGGTTAGACTCCTTTGTGGGATTCAGATGTGCAGGCATGTGCATTTGTGGTGACACAAACCTCTTTGCAGTCCCACAAACCACACATGTTGCATGTTAAACCATGCAGTGCTGGGGCAAAATTTACTACCAGGATTTCCTAGTAGCAAAGAAAAACACTGAAAAAAGCAAACAAACAGTCCATAAGATGTCAAAATGCCCTGTGCCAGGACAAATGCATTGATAAGGAAGCAGACAGCCCAGGGCTGCCTGCCCCACATCTCCATGCACTGTGGAGTCCCCATACTGAGGCAACCTGTGCCCCAGCCAGCTGGGGAGAGGCATGTGGGCTAGGGACATTAAAAAAGCCTGAGCTTAATTGATTTAGTCTTTGCAAGTTAGTCTAACCTGGCTAGGCTTAACTGGTTTCCAAACATACAGACAATCCTACCAGACTGAGGAAATTCAGGCACATGCCTGCAGTGGCTCAGGCTGGAAGCCAATGTGCTAGAGCAGCCCTCCCTGCCCTTGCAAAGCTGAGCTGAAGGGGTCGTGGCCAGGCTCCAGCAAGGCTCTGATTAGGGAGGAGTGTAAACCCCCAGCCTGCCTGCAATCCCAGGCTTTTCCCCGCTCACTGGGCACGAGTGTTGCCAGCCTGCAGCCCTGGGCTAGCACTGAGACAAGAGGGGTGTCCAGTGTGTGCATCTGTTGATGATACAGAGATTTTCACTCTCTCTCCCTGCTTCTTACACTGTCTGCAGCAAACTGACAGGCAAGACAAGAGGGGTGTCCAGTGTGTGCATCTGTTGATGATACAGAGATTTTCACTCTCTCTCCCTGCTTCTTACACTGTCTGCAGCAAACTGACAGGCAAGCAAGCCAGGGTTGGGGTGGCTGATAACCATGTTTATCATGTTATCTCAGTGTTTATCACCTCATTAAGACTGTTGAGTCTACCTATTGATTCAGCATGGACCCAGCATGTGGTCTGTTAGCTAATACACAGACACCTCCTCAGCAAGGCAGAGGGGAGGGGGGAATTCCTGCTTAGTAGGGAGTGTGGTGGGGGTGGGGGGAGCAAGCAGCTCTTAAACAGCATTTTGAAGGAAGGACATTAAGTTACCTGTTACTTAGCTCCAAAAAGCCTGTCTGCCTATGTCTCTCCAACAGCACGGACTGTAGCCAGAATGTGGTCTGCTAGCTAATCTGGATGTGTCTATGAGGGATGGGGGAATGCCTGCTTAGCATTGAGTGGCGAGGGGAGGGAGGGAGTAGAAGCCAGGCAGATGCCTGCAGAGACTGCGGAGCTGTAGCCAGGAAGCAGAGGGGAGGGGCCAGCCCTGCTGTGAAGCAGAGAGCTCTGCCCACCCCAGAGAACACGCTGGATTTATCTTAAACCAACAAGGATTCTGGGACAGACATTGCATAAACCAGTTTAAGCCAGATCAGTTAAGTCTGATATTACATTTAACCAGGTTTATCTCAAACCAGTTTCAGCCATTTTCAAACTGGTTTATGTGCACTGAACATCTGTTCTGTTACAGGTTTAAACCAGCTTCATAGATTTCATAGACATTAGGGGTTGGAAGAGACCTTGAGAGATCATCAGGTCCAGCCCACCCGCCACAGGCAGGAAGTCAGCTGGGGGCAGTGATCCCAGCAAGAAATATATCCACCTGTTTTTTGAAGGAGTCCAGAATCGATGCTTTCACCACCTCTGAGGGGAGTTTGTTCCAGACCCTGGACACATGCACCATAAAGAACTTTTTCCTTATATCCAGTCTAAATCAGTCTTCCTGGAGTTTATGGCCATTAGACCTTGTTTTCCCTTGTGGAGCTCTGGTGAACAGGTGTTCTCCCAGGTCCTGATGTACCCCTCTTATGAAGTTGTAGGCTGCCACCAAGTCCCCCCTGAGCCTTCTCTTCTCCAGACTGAAGAGTCCCAAGTCCCTCAGCCTCTCACCATATGGCCTTCCCTCCAAGCCTTGGATCATATGAGTGGCTCACCTCTGGACTCTCTCAAGCTTCTCCACAGCCTTCCTGAAATGGGGGGGCCCAATACTGAATGCAGTACTCCAGCTGTGGTCTCACCAGGGCCAAGTAAAGCGGGAAGATGACTTCCCTGGTTTTGCTTGAGATGTATTGGTGGATGCACGTCAGAGTTTAGTTAGCTTTGCTAGCCACAGCATCACATTGGTGGCTCATATTCATCTTGTGGTCAATCAAGACTACCAAGTCCCTTTCGGTCATGGTGCTAGTGAGCGTAGCACTGCCAAGCCTGTAAGTATGCTGGAGGTTCTTCCTACCGAGGTGCAGCAACACTTCTCTGCATTCAAGGCCATCAGGTTTTGGTCAGTCCACCTTGAGAGTGTGTCCAAGTTGGCCTGTATCCCTAGACTGCCCTGTGGTGTGACCGCCCTCCCCCATAATTTGGTATCGGCCACAAATTTGGCTAGTTCACATCTGACTCCCGAATCCAGATCATTGATGAAGATGTTAAAGAGTACCGGCCCAAGTACCGAGCCCTGAGGGACTCCGCTGGTCATCCTGTGCCACATTAATTTGCTCCCTTCAACTAGTACTCTTTGGGCCCAACCCCATAGCCAGTTGCCTAGCCATCCGACCGTACAATGATCAAGGCCACCGTTTCCCAGCTTAACCATGAGGACATCATTGGGAACTAGGTCAAAGGCCTTCTTGAAGTCCAGGTATATGACGTCCACATCATCTCCCTTGTCCACGGCACATGTTACCTGGTCATAGAAGGAGATGAGGTTGGTCAGGCAAGACCTGCTGATCACAAAGCCCTGTTGGCTGGCATTCAGAAGCTTGCCTTCCATCAGTCTGGTGTTGATAGATCCCTTGACAATTTTCTCAAGGATTTTTCCAGGGATGGATGTAAGACTGATTGGTCTATAGTTCCCCAGGTCATCCCTCCTCCCTTTCTTGTACATAGGGACCACATTGGCTCTTTTCCAGTCAGCTGGGACCTCGCCTGAGCACCACAATTTTTCAAATATCTCTGCCAAGGGGGATGCAATGATGTCTGCCAGCTCCTTCAAGACTCTCAGGTGCATTCCATCTGGGCCCGCAGACTTGTGAATGTCTAGTTCCTCAAGGTGTTCCCTCACCTGATCCACATCAATTTTAGGCCCATTGCCCACTCCTGGATTGGTTTGTGCCATTCCTGACAGTGTGATCCTCCTAGGAGGGTGAAAAACCAGTGGAAAAAAGTCATTTAGGAGACTGGCCCTTTCTTGGGCATCGGAAGTCAGTTGCCCCATTGGATCTCTCAGGGGCCCAATCCTATCCTTGTTCTTTTTCCGACTTCCAACATATTTGAAGAAGGACTTTTTGTTGTCCTTGATTCATGTAGATAGCCTAAGTTCAGTTTGTGCCTTGGCTTTTCTTGACTTCTCTCTACAGGTGTGGGCGATGGCACAGTAATCCTCTTTGGTAATGCTTCCTGTTTTTCAGATGGTATAGGCTACTCTTTTGAGCTTAATCCAAGAGTTCCTTATTCGGCCATGGGGGCTTCCTTGCCCGTTGACTGCATTTCTTCTGAGATGGTATGGCTTTGCCCTGTGCTTCAAGGATTATGTTTTTAAGAAATGACCATTCCTTGTGGTCCCTTTTCTGGGGGGGTATGACCTCTAACTGCCTGACTGACCAATTCTCTCAGTTTGCAAAAGTCAGTTTATGATCACTTAAACAGGTTTATGTGTAATGTCTGTCCCTAGCCATGGAAACAGGGGAGCAGGCAGGCCCAGAGCTACCTGCTCCCCCATCTCCGTGTGCTGCAGAGCCCCCACACTGAGGCACCCAGCACCCAAGCCAACAATTTCCTAGATGGCTGGGGCACAGTGTGCCTTGAGACAGGGGCTCCATGTGCCTCAGTGTGGGGGCTCCACAATGGAGTCCTTGCACTAAGGCATGCAGAGACAGGGAAGCAGGCAACCCTGGGCTGCTCCTTGTCTCAAGGCACACTGTACCCCAGACGGCTGGCTGGGGTGCAAGATGCCTCAGCGCGGGGGCTCTGCAGCACACAGAGATGAAGGAGCAAACAGCCCTGGGATGCCTGCTTCTCTGTCTCCACATGCCACTCCCCTGCTGGCTGGGGCACAGGATGCCTCAGTGCAGGGGCTGCCTGGAAGCTAGCCCTCACTCTGAGGCACCTTGTGCCTCAGGCAGTCCCTGCTGCAGCACGTGGAGCAGTGGGACAATGTGTCCTGCTGTAAACTGCTTGAGTAGGGGCATGCACTGCAGCACAAAGTAGCAGCACAAATCTGTCCTGCTACTATTTGTGCTGCTGCAAAGCACACCCCTGTTCGTGTGCATGCAGCCATTAAGTGTGGTCCTATTCCAGTCTGCTTGAGTCCCTGAAAAACTGTTAATACAAAAGGTGAGTGGGTCCTTCGCCTCACTACTTGTTTGTGACTTAGTCTTCAGGTTAAGATAACAGCATGTTACAAAAATAGATGCACTAATAGATTTTCAGGGGCTCAAACAGGGTGGTGCATAAGTCTCCTAAGGCAACTAATAGGTAGAGTGGGATCTGGCCCTGTGTCTGCAAACAACCTTGGGCAAAGAACAAATACTTTAATCTTGATGTACAATAATACAGACAGAAAATGAAGCTTAAATATTGTCTGAAAGTCTATTTGCATTATGGGCAATGATGCAGGTAATATCCAAAGATCCTGATGAAACTGAAAAAAAAGAAGCAAATAATCAAAAGTCGCTACATAGTTCTGAGTTTGAAGGCCTATAATATCCAAAAAGCTTAATGAAATTCTGGAAGAGCAGATTTGAAGTGAATCATCAGAATCCTCTATAGTACCTCCATTCAACTCAGCCTTATTTGCAATTGAATAGCTACAAAATGACTTAGCATTGTCAGAATTTTTAAAAATTATACTTTCTTGGGTTTACAAAACAGAATTCTTGACCAAAAAAACCCAGTGTCCTTATATAAAAAAGTCTTATATCAAAGTCCAAATTTATTTTTTTCATGTCTACAAGATCATAGAAAATATTTTCTCTTTCTTAAAATTCAATGTTTTAGTCCACAGGTGCTCAAGCCCTGGGTCCATGGGCCAGCCCCAGCCCCTGGCACCAAGTCTTCTGGCCCATGAGCCTTGCCCTGGGTCTGAAAACTTGGTGGAGAGGGAGTGGTGGTGCTGCTACCCTGCTGCCATATTTCTGTACCCATGGAGAGCCCTGCAGGCCAGAGCGTATAGCCCTGCACATGGATGACAGCATGGGCCCGATCCTAGCATACACAGCCCTGGGGCCCAATCCCAGTACACAGGGATGGCATGAGGCCCCAGGGCCTGATCATGGTTCACAGAGGTGGCACAGGGCCCTCATTCCCCGATCCCAGCATATGGGGCTAGACTGAGGTGGTGCAGGATCCAGATAGCAGCAAGTGGCGATGGAGCAGGGCTGATCCCCTAATCCCAGCATGCAGGGCTGGGTAGGACCAATCCCAGCACATGGGGCCAGGCAGGGTAGCACAAGGCCCTACTGCCCAATCCTGGCATGTGTGGGTAGTGTGGGGCCCCAGGGCCCAATCCTGGTGTGTAGAGCCTGATATCAGTATGTGGGGCCAGGTGGGCATGGTATGGGATCCTATACTGGCATATGGGGCTGATGCAGGACCCCAAAACCCAATTCTGATATGCGGGACCTGATACTGATATGTGGGGATGGTCTGGAGCCCAACCCTGGCATATGAGGGTGGTGCGGGTCCCTATCTCAGCATGTGGCAGGAGGCAGGGGTGGCACAGGAACCCAGGGCCAGATCATGGCTTGCAGATGATGTAGTCTTTTTTATGGTATATCTAGCTTTTGCAAATTATATCTAACTGAATACTTAAGGCAGCTTGCTGGTGCTGGGAGGGGTGTGGTATATGTATGTTAAGGAATGCTTGCCCGCTGGGAAAGAAATGCCACGTAGGCAAGCCCAGACAAGTACGGACATGTTCTGTGGCTAAGGTAATAAGCTCATGGGCTAAGAAAAGGCAGCCAATAGTAACGGTACAGCGTGTTAAGTGGGAGAAAGCTATGTAAGGCTGAAGCAAGCCAAATGGGGTGGTGCTTGCTTTGCGAACGATCGCCAAGCACCCCTCTCTGCGCAGACTTGAAACAATAAAGATTAAGTTGGATCCTCCACCCCTGTGTGTTTATTGGCAAAAGTGCACCGGGCACGAACTCACACAGTCCTTTGGGGACAACACAGAGACCAATCTAGCCTGTGCGGTCCAAAGTTTGAACACCACTGGTTTTGTAAATCTGATGTGAAATTGACAAGACATGATCCAAAACCTACCAATAGTAAGGCTGAGTAGTATTTTTCCACTGTTTAATGGGATGTGGATCAAGCCCATAACGAAGGGCCAGAGGTAAAGACTTGAAAGGAAATCTGTAACAGGCTAAAAATAAGACTAAAAAAAGAAATTCTTATATGAGGCAGTCAACATTTACTGTTTAATAGTCTAATATAGCAGGATTAAAGATTATTTTCTATAGTTTCTATTCTACAATGGAGTGGGGTGTTATTTTTAATAAAGATTCCAGTAAGACATTTCATACTCTTACCCTGATCTTGCAAATCCTTAATCTTATTATCCAGTCTTTGTTGCAGTGTCTCCCACATCATCCATCCTCTTTAAATATATACCAATTTTAGAACCAGCTGAATCAAGCTTAGACACAAATAAGTCAAAATGTGACTTGAGGCCATGAACTGCAGAAAGTAAAGCACCAAGTAAAGCCTGAAACATTTTTCAAAAAAGCATGATATGGAGATGACTGTTAAAGCTGAAGCAAAACCATTGTGAGTAGCCACCACTAATGGGTTTTGGAGAAAGCAGATAAATGAAACAGTGAGTCTTCTCCTTTTAACACCCCCCCCTGACTTTTAGAACCCTCAGAAGTTACAGTAATTGTCATGTCTCACCCCTATTTGTTTTACTGATATATGTTGAGAAGCACTTTAGGTGAGGAGGGGATTTTTCATATGAATAAGTAAGTATTCCTCTAATCCATCTGAACAATATTTATAATATTTACAGAATATATTGGTATACACCTGATCTCTGATTGATCCCTGACAAAGAAAGGAAGAAAAAGCTTAATAAGTTCCAAAAAGATTTTAAACCTTTTCTGATGTTTTTCTCCTTCAGAGACAGAATATGTGTTCAGAAATCACAAAAAGCCAAAGAGTCTGACACAGGTCAGCTTTATTCACTGTCCCAGTTCTAACTGATCCATGTTGTATGTATAATAATGCACTTCAACATAAAACAGGTTCAAACTCGATTTGGGGAAAGCCTTTATCTACATGAGAGATAAAACAGTTACCTTCAGGAAAGGCCACGTAGCTTCCATTTTGTACTTTCTCCCATAACTCTTATAAGTGAGGCAAAAATGTCTATATTTTCTATCTATCTTTGCCCCCAAGTTCACTTTTTCCTTAATGTATTAAGCTGTTCACCACAGTAAAATGCCATCTGACAATGAACTGTGTACACTGAACCTGATTCAGAATTTTGCAAGACCTACTAATTAAATAAATTAATAAATAATAATACTTTCTCCTTACTTAGAGTTTCTCATTTCTAGTCCTCAAAGGAAGTCAGTCTTACTCCTATTTTAGGTACCCCAACAACAACCCTCTTGTTTGTACAGCACCTTCCATAATGGGATCCCCGCCTTTTTGTCATGTGGGTACTGCCACAATATAAATATTAAATAAAAGTAAAAGCAAAAACAGTGATACTTTAAGGAGCTGTCCATATTACAAAATCTCTTCTACTACAGCTATGCAGCTAGCCCCTGAAAAAAAGGCAGCAGAGACCAGAAGAAGGGTTTTTTTTCTGTCACTGTAGCTATAGCATATCCAAAAATTACAAAGTTAAGATAAAAGCAGTTCATCTCAGCATGGATGCAGTTACGCCTCTTCTGTCAGCATAACTGCATCCACAGCAGGATTTGCCTGGTGTGATCTTTTCACACTCCCTAACCAACAAAGGTATATCAGAGAACTGTGTATGCCTTTATGTCTTTTGCCTCTAAGTAATATTTTCCTCTTCATGGTGACCAGCTGGGACATCTATTTCTTTAGGGTCTGAAAAGGTTGTGCTGAAGTCACAATGGGGCAGATACCTTACACTATAACAGCAGGAAGAGGTGGTTAGGCAGACCTGACAACTAGACTTAGTTTAAACTATATCCTCCTGAGAGATAAAACTGACTAAAATGTTAAACATCTTATTTGTGCTCCTTATCTCATTGACCTCCTCCAGTAGGTTTTTACCTGTAAAACTGACACTGATGTGCCACCTAGAGATGGTTTCAGCCCCAAAAGAAAATATAAATTCCCTGCAGCAGTTGAAGTAAATAAAGTCTAAAGGTGAAATTTGGCTCCACTGAAATCAATGATATCTTAGTGACTGACTTCAGTGCAGCCAAGATTTCACACTAACTTGTTAGAGGACTCAGCCTTGATGTTGCTGCTGGGCAGGGTTCAAGTACCAGGCAAGTACATCAGCACTAGGAGGCTGTAAGAATGCAGACTAGCTAGGTCTGAAGGCCACAGGATAGAGAAGCAACACTTGGGAATGTTTCTCCTTCTACTCCTCATGTACTGCATCTAAATTAAGGAGGATGCTGTATATTACATACTGGAGATGAATTAGCAGTATTAGATTGCTATGTAGCACACAAATACATGAAGTCCATAAGGAGCATTTGGTTTATCATTGGCCCTTTTCAGAAAGCTCACTCTTGTGGAAACAGCTGATAGAAAAAGAACACCATGTTACATATTGTGATAAGGCTGCTTCTCCAGAAATAATGATATGGAAAACCGTCTCTCATTGTGAAGCAATCCCCTGCCAGTGACGGCTATTGCTGGGTAGCAAGCAAATATAAAATGAACCACCTGTGTGGCACACAACAGATTTTTGTATGATACTGCTATTAAAGACCTATAAGTACCAGGCCACAGATGGAGCTTTAAAAAGCTTCATTAGGAGGACAATTTATTATGTTCTACCTAAGACTTTATGGCTGTAATTATACGGCAAATCATGACCACTCAGATTTTCATGACAGCAACAAAGCCATAATTCAGATCCTTTTGCATTAAATTCATGGGACTTTAGTAGTAACCATAGTAGTAGCAGTGGTGGTAGTAGTTGTAGTAAGTTTATATAATATTTTCATGGACTAACGTGTCACTGTATGTGAGCTGGCATTCTTTCATTTTCATCTGGGGATCAGCAAGATCCTTACAGATCAAGATGTTAGAAAGAAATATGCCATCAAAATAGCAGCTTTTTGGAGACTTTTGATGCTAATGGAAATGTCCAATGGAAATTTTTCAGATATCTATGACAAAAAGTACAATATTTGGAGATCTTTTCTTCTACTAGATGTTCACAGACAAGCAATGTCTATGACAGTGTTTTTTTTGTAATCTCTTGAATCGATAGGATGCTCGGGGGATTTGCCTTCCAATGGTCCATCTCATTGCTAGGTAATGTCTCAAGAGATTTTCAGTTTATTATTTTCTATTACAGGGTCAGAATTGTGTTCCCTGCTTCTGACTTCTGGGGAGAGGATATATGCTGCACAAATCCCAATGAAGGTGCTCTTTGATCATTCATTTTTCTAGTACAGTATTGAACATATGAAAATATGTATATACATATGAAAATATATATATATATATATAGTCATTTTGTCAGTGATGCACATGTGGTGGTCTCCGGTTTAGCTGTTTTTCAAAACTAGGTATTCTAGTCAGCTTGTGTGAATAGCCTGATCTTGTTCAGCTACAGTTAGGTCTCCAGTTAATGTTTTTAAGTGAAGTGTTCTTAGCCATTTTGAGAGACTTTCATTAGCATTCTTAAAAATGTGGCCCATTTTCCATGCAAAGGCTTTGCCTCCCTTCCACTTATTAACATTAACTTCATAGTCTGCTTAGGTTTCCTTCATGCCTTTTTCCACAATTCCATCCTTATCCTAATTTAAAGCCCATATAGCACATACTTTGAGATCTTTAAAAATGGCATAATATTCCCTAATTTTCAATGCTTTTTAACTCCTTTCCACATAGTTCCATAAGGTCTATCAGCACCTTCTTTTGGGCTTAATGTTCTATGTAAGGATGAGCTTTTCTGGTCATACTGTCTAACTGTCTCAGTTCTTTTAATCTGCAATCCCAGAAGTATAAGAAATGACTGGAACAGCAGAGGTATTAACTGACTGGAAGTTGTCTCCACTGATCAGATCAGATTTCAGGAGTTGATTGAATGTCACAGAAGGCCTAACTATACTGGCAGAGCTCATTTTCCTGGGTGACCTCTGATATGGAAAGATTTTTCTTTTTTCACTATTTCCAGTGGCTTTTTTGTGATTTGGGCATGCAGTATCTTCACCTCATAATGGTAACCCTCACCAGTGTTTACCACTTGTTACATATATTCAAAGGTATTAAGCCCAGGAGAGATCATTATGATCCTCTAATTTGACCTCTTGAGTAAACCCATGCTACAGAATTTTACCCATTTTTTTCTCTATCAAGTTGAATAATCTATCATTGAAGTAAAACCTCTATGATAGAAAATGTTCTTCCTTTGCAAAAAGACATTGAGTAACAAAAAAATAACTATCTCTCTCGACCATATATTTGGCATTATCATCATTGTCAGCGTGTCCGTGCAGGGTACTGCCTAAATCCCTTGGTTCTCTCCTGCCACAACTTCGATCTTATTAAAGAAACAGGGAGGAAAGAGATGTTACCCTGGTTAGTACCCTCGGAAGGACCATGCTTGATCGAACTTCAAGATATAGGTGCTTTATTGCTCTCTCTTTTACAGGCAAACTCAGAGGGGGAGCAGTCCGTCGGAGTAGTCTCTGGGATCCCCTGCACTCCGAAGAGGAGGATCCCCATCAACTTTATCAGGCTGGTAAGCGTAGCACAGTGTCTCAATTCCCTGCCACTAATTATCTTGTTAGCGGCTTGTTATGGGTGATGCCTGCTTCCCCTGTCGGGCTTGGTGCCAGCACATGGATCCGGGCATTTCTATCTCCTAGCCCCACTCCCCTTTTATCTTCAGGTTCGGGGTGCTGGGTCCCTGTCTCTTCAGGGGCTGGGTGGGTGGCCTCCACTCCCCACCACTGGTTCCCGGGTTACTTCACCGTGTCCCGGAGCAGAGCCGCGGCTTTTCCCCGTGCTGCAGCTCCACTCCCCTCCGACTCACCGCTGCTGCCATATGCTTCAGGTAAGTAGCGAGGAGGGGTTACCAGTCCCAGGGCTCGCTCCTTGCTTGGCCCATGTTGGCCCCGTCGCCTGGGATCCTCCCTCCTGATCCTTCTCAGAGAGGGTCCTTAACAACGTCTCCTTCTCTCATGGTGCCCGAAGGCATCTTCCTCAGGCCTTTTCCCTCCTGCGTTGCTGGCAACATGCTGCCGGCAGGCTCCAGGCGGCCCCGCTGCCGCCACGGGCCCCATCCCCGGGCCTGGCCCCATGCCCTCGGCAGGCCCCAGG